>NW_027481990.1:300000-491099 GCF_051107435.1 Chaetodon auriga | reverse complement strand
GCGAGAAAAGCACAAAATGAACATATACTGCACTTTTCACACTAACTCAACACGAATTCAAAAGAAACCATGCTGGCCTTCAAAAACATGCAAGAATTGATGTTTCTAAAGTGGAAATGTCATTCTATGACAGTTTGACAAATAAATACAAATGAATCTACATACTCATATTCCGTCATTTTCAGCTCAAAATAAGCTATTTGAGCGAGAAAAGCACAAAATGAACATATACTGCACTTTTCACACTAACTCAACACGAATCAAAAGAAACCATCCTGGCCTTCAAAAACAGGCAAGAATTGATGTTTCTAAAGTGGAAATGTCACTCTATGACAGTTTGACAAATAAATACAAATGAATCTAACATACTCATATTCCGTCATTTTCAGGTCAAAATAACGCTATTTGAGCGAGAAAAGCACAAAATGAACATATACTGCACTTTTCACACTAACTCAACACGAATTCAAAAGAAACCATCCTGGCCTTCAAAAACATGCAAGAATTGATGTTTCTAAAGTGGAAATGTCACTCTATGACAGTTTGACAAATAAATACAAATGAATCTAAAATACTCATATTCCGTCATTTTCAGCTCAAAATAACGCTATTTGAGCGAGAAAAGCACAAAATGAACATATACTGCACTTTTCACACTAACTCAACACGAATTCAAAAGAAACCATCCTGGCCTTCAAAAACATGCAAGAATTGATGTTTCTAAAGTGGAAATGTCACTCTATGACAGTTTGACAAATAAATACAAATGAATCTAACATACTCATATTCCGTCATTTTCAGCTCAAAATAACGCTATTTGAGCGAGAAAAGCACAAAATGAACATATACTGCACTTTTCACACTAACTCAACACGAATTCAAAAGAAACCATCCTGGCCTTCAAAAACATGCAAGAATTGATGTTTCTAAAGTGGAAATGTCACTCTATGACAGTTTGACAAATAAATACAAATGAATCTAACATACTCATATTCCGTCATTTTCAGCTCAAAATAACGCTATTTGAGCGAGAAAAGCACAAAATGAACATATACTGCACTTTTCACACTAACTCAACACGAATTCAAAAGAAACCATCCTGGCCTTCAAAAACATGCAAGAATTGATGTTTCTAAAGTGGAAATGTCACTCTATGACAGTTTGACAAATAAATACAAATGAATCTAACATACTCATATTCCGTCATTTTCAGCTCAAAATAACGCTATTTGAGCGAGAAAAGCACAAAATGAACATATACTGCACTTTTCACACTAACTCAACACGAATTCAAAAGAAACCATCCTGGCCTTCAAAAACATGCAAGAATTGATGTTTCTAAAGTGGAAATGTCACTCTATGACAGTTTGACAAATAATACAAATGAATCTAAATACTCATATTCCGTCATTTTCAGGTCAAAATAACGCTATTTGAGCGAGAAAAGCACAAAATGAACATATACTGCACTTTTCACACTAACTCAACACGAATTCAAAAGAAACCATCCTGGCCTTCAAAAACATGCAAGAATTGATGTTTCTAAAGTGGAAATGTCACTCTATGACAGTTTGACAAATAAATACAAATGAATCTAACATACTCATATTCCGTCATTTCAGCTCAAAATAACGCTATTTGAGCGAGAAAAGCACAAAATGAACATATACTGCACTTTTCACACTAACTCAACACGAATTCAAAAGAAACCATCCTGGCCTTCAAAAACATGCAAGAATTGATGTTTCTAAAGTGGAAATGTCACTCTATGACAGTTTGACAAATAAATACAAATGAATCTAACATACTCATATTCCGTCATTTTCAGCTCAAAATAACGCTATTTGAGCGAGAAAAGCACAAAATGAACATATACTGCACTTTTCACACTAACTCAACACGAATTCAAAAGAAACCATCCTGGCCTTCAAAAACATGCAAGAATTGATGTTTCTAAAGTGGAAATGTCACTCTATGACAGTTTGACAAATAAATACAAATGAATCTAACATACTCATATTCCGTCATTTTCAGGTCAAAATAACGCTATTTGAGCGAGAAAAGCACAAAATGAACATATACTGCACTTTTCACACTAACTCCACACGAATTCAAAAGAAACCATGCTGGCCTTCAAAAACATGCAAGAATTGATGTTTCTAAAGTGGAAATGTCACTCTATGACAGTTTGACAAATAAATACAAATGAATCTAACATACTCATATTCCGTCATTTTCAGCTCAAAATAACGCTATTTGAGCGAGAAAAGCACAAAATGAACATATACTGCACTTTTCACACTAACTCAACACGAATTCAAAAGAAACCATGCTGGCCTTCAAAAACATGCAAGAATTGATGTTTCTAAAGTGGAAATGTCATTCTATGACAGTTTGACAAATAAATACAAATGAATCTAACATACTCATATTCCGTCATTTTCAGCTCAAAATAACGCTATTTGAGCGAGAAAAGCACAAAATGAACATATACTGCACTTTTCACACTAACTCAACACGAATTCAAAAGAAACCATCCTGGCCTTCAAAAACATGCAAGAATTGATGTTTCTAAAGTGGAAATGTCATTCTATGACAGTTTGACAAATAAATAGAAATGAATCTAACATACTCATATTCCGTCATTTTCAGGTCAAAATAACGCTATTTGAGCGAGAAAAGCACAAAATGAACATATACTGCACTTTTCACACTAACTCCACACGAATTCAAAAGAAACCATGCTGGCCTTCAAAAACATGCAAGAATTGATGTTTCTAAAGTGGAAATGTCATTCTATGACAGTTTGACAAATAAATACAAATGAATCTAACTACTC
Organism: Chaetodon auriga; assembly: GCF_051107435.1. Lineage (NCBI taxonomy): Eukaryota > Metazoa > Chordata > Actinopteri > Chaetodontiformes > Chaetodontidae > Chaetodon > Chaetodon auriga. Next base: position 488,260 of record NW_027481990.1, on the reverse strand, counting down.
ATATTCCGTCATTTTCAGGTCAAAATAACGCTATTTGAGCGAGAAAAGCACAAAATGAACATATACTGCACTTTTCACACTAACTCACACGAATTCAAAAGAAACCATGCTGGCCTTCAAAAACATGCAAGAATTGATGTTTCTAAAGTGGAAATGTCATTCTATGACAGTTTGACAAATAAATACAAATGAATCTAACATACTCATATTCCGTCATTTTCAGCTCAAAATAACGCTATTTGAGCGAGAAAAGCACAAAATGAACATATACTGCACTTTTCACACTAACTCCACACGAATTCAAAAGAAACCATGCTGGCCTTCAAAAACATGCAAGAATTGATGTTTCTAAAGTGGAAATGTCACTCTATGACAGTTTGACAAATAAATACAAATGAATCTAACATACTCATATTCCGTCATTTTCAGGTCAAAATAACGCTATTTGAGCGAGAAAAGCACAAAATGAACATATACTGCACTTTTCACACTAACTCCACACGAATTCAAAAGAAACCATGCTGGCCTTCAAAAACATGCAAGAATTGATGTTTCTAAAGTGGAAATGTCATTCTATGACAGTTTGACAAATAAATACAAATGAATCTAACATACTCATATTCCGTCATTTTCAGGTCAAAATAACGCTATTTGAGCGAGAAAGCACAAAATGAACATATACTGCACTTTTCACACTAACTCCACACGAATTCAAAAGAAACCATGCTGGCCTTCAAAAACATGCAAGAATTGATGTTTCTAAAGTGGAAATGTCATTCTATGACAGTTTGACAAATAAATACAAATGAATCTAACATACTCATATTCCGTCATTTTCAGGTCAAAATAACGCTATTTGAGCGAGAAAAGCACAAAATGAACATATACTGCACTTTTCACACTAACTCCACACGAATTCAAAAGAAACCATGCTGCCTTCAAAAACATGCAAGAATTGATGTTTCTAAAGTGGAAATGTCATTCTATGACAGTTTGACAAATAAATACAAATGAATCTAACATACTCATATTCCGTCATTTTCAGGTCAAAATAACGCTATTTGAGCGAGAAAAGCACAAAATGAACATATACTGCACTTTTCACACTAACTCCACACGAATTCAAAAGAAACCATGCTGGCCTTCAAAAACATGCAAGAATTGATGTTTCTAAAGTGGAAATGTCATTCTATGACAGTTTGACAAATAAATACAAATGAATCTAACATACTCATATTCCGTCATTTTCAGCTCAAAATAACGCTATTTGAGCGAGAAAAGCACAAAATGAACATATACTGCACTTTTCACACTAACTCCACACGAATTCAAAAGAAACCATGCTGGCCTTCAAAAACATGCAAGAATTGATGTTTCTAAAGTGGAAATGTCATTCTATGACAGTTTGACAAATAAATACAAATGAATCTAACATACTCATATTCCGTCATTTTCAGGCTCAAAATAACGCTATTTGAGCGAGAAAAGCACAAAATGAACATATACTGCACTTTTCACACTAACTCCACACGAATTCAAAAGAAACCATGCTGGCCTTCAAAAACATGCAAGAATTGATGTTTCTAAAGTGGAAATGTCACTCTATGACAGTTTGACAAATAAATACAAATGAATCTAACATACTCATATTCCGTCATTTTCAGGTCAAAATAACGCTATTTGAGCGAGAAAAGCACAAAATGAACATATACTGCACTTTTCACACTAACTCCACACGAATTCAAAAGAAACCATGCTGGCCTTCAAAAACATGCAAGAATTGATGTTTCTAAAGTGGAAATGTCATTCTATGACAGTTTGACAAATAAATACAAATGAATCTAACATACTCATATTCCGTCATTTTCAGTCAAAATAACGCTATTTGAGCGAGAAAAGCACAAAATGAACATATACTGCACTTTTCACACTAACTCCACACGAATTCAAAAGAAACCATGCTGGCCTTCAAAAACATGCAAGAATTGATGTTTCTAAAGTGGAAATGTCATTCTATGACAGTTTGACAAATAAATACAAATGAATCTAACATACTCATATTCCGTCATTTTCAGCTCAAAATAACGCTATTTGAGCGAGAAAAGCACAAAATGAACATATACTGCACTTTTCACACTAACTCCACACGAATTCAAAAGAAACCATGCTGGCCTTCAAAAACATGCAAGAATTGATGTTTCTAAAGTGGAAATGTCACTCTATGACAGTTTGACAAATAAATACAAATGAATCTAACATACTCATATTCCGTCATTTTCAGCTCAAAATAACGCTATTTGAGCGAGAAAAGCACAAAATGAACATATACTGCACTTTTCACACTAACTCCACACGAATTCAAAAGAAACCATGCTGGCCTTCAAAAACATGCAAGAATTGATGTTTCTAAAGTGGAAATGTCATTCTATGACAGTTTGACAAATAAATACAAATGAATCTAACATACTCATATTCCGTCATTTTCAGCTCAAAATAACGCTATTTGAGCGAGAAAAGCACAAAATGAACATATACTGCACTTTTCACACTAACTCCACACGAATTCAAAAGAAACCATGCTGGCCTTCAAAAACATGCAAGAATTGATGTTTCTAAAGTGGAAATGTCATTCTATGACAGTTTGACAAATAAATACAAATGAATCTAACATACTCATATTCCGTCATTTTCAGCTCAAAATAACGCTATTTGAGCGAGAAAAGCACAAAATGAACATATACTGCACTTTTCACACTAACTCCACACGAATTCAAAAGAAACCATGCTGGCCTTCAAAAACATGCAAGAATTGATGTTTCTAAAGTGGAAATGTCATTCTATGACAGTTTGACAAATAAATACAAATGAATCTAACATACTCATATTCCGTCATTTTCAGCTCAAAATAACGCTATTTGAGCGAGAAAAGCACAAAATGAACATATACTGCACTTTTCACACTAACTCCACACGAATTCAAAAGAAACCATGCTGGCCTTCAAAAACATGCAAGAATTGATGTTTCTAAAGTGGAAATGTCATTCTATGACAGTTTGACAAATAAATACAAATGAATCTAACATACTCATATTCCGTCATTTTCAGCTCAAAATAACGCTATTTGAGCGAGAAAAGCACAAATGAACATATACTGCACTTTTCACACTAACTCCACACGAATTCAAAAGAAACCATGCTGGCCTTCAAAAACATGCAAGAATTGATGTTTCTAAAGTGGAAATGTCATTCTATGACAGTTTGACAAATAAATACAAATGAATCTAACATACTCATATTCCGTCATTTTCAGGTCAAAATAACGCTATTTGAGCGAGAAAAGCACAAAATGAACATATACTGCACTTTTCACACTAACTCCACACGAATTCAAAAGAAACCATGCTGGCCTTCAAAAACATGCAAGAATTGATGTTTCTAAAGTGGAAATGTCATTCTATGACAGTTTGACAAATAAATACAAATGAATCTAACATACTCATATTCCGTCATTTTCAGGTCAAAATAACGCTATTTGAGCGAGAAAAGCACAAAATGAACATATACTGCACTTTTCACACTAACTCCACACGAATTCAAAAGAAACCATGCTGGCCTTCAAAAACATGCAAGAATTGATGTTTCTAAAGTGGAAATGTCATTCTATGACAGTTTGACAAATAAATACAAATGAATCTAACATACTCATATTCCGTCATTTTCAGGCTCAAAATAACGCTATTTGAGCGAGGAAAAGCACAAAATGAACATATACTGCACTTTTCACACTAACTCCACACGAATTCAAAAGAAACCATGCTGGCCTTCAAAAACATGCAAGAATTGATGTTTCTAAAGTGGAAATGTCATTCTATGACAGTTTGACAAATAAATACAAATGAATCTAACATACTCATATTCCGTCATTTTCAGCTCAAAATAACGCTATTTGAGCGAGAAAAGCACAAAATGAACATATACTGCACTTTTCACACTAACTCCACACGAATTCAAAAGAAACCATGCTGGCCTTCAAAAACATGCAAGAATTGATGTTTCTAAAGTGGAAATGTCATTCTATGACAGTTTGACAAATAAATACAAATGAATCTAACATACTCATATTCCGTCATTTTCAGCTCAAAATAACGCTATTTGAGCGAGAAAAGCACAAAATGAACATATACTGCACTTTTCACACTAACTCCACACGAATTCAAAAGAAACCATGCTGGCCTTCAAAAACATGCAAGAATTGATGTTTCTAAAGTGGAAATGTCATTCTATGACAGTTTGACAAATAAATACAAATGAATCTAACATACTCATATTCCGTCATTTTCAGCTCAAAATAACGCTATTTGAGCGAGAAAAGCACAAAATGAACATATACTGCACTTTTCACACTAACTCCACACGAATTCAAAAGAAACCATGCTGGCCTTCAAAAACATGCAAGAATTGATGTTTCTAAAGTGGAAATGTCATTCTATGACAGTTTGACAAATAAATACAAATGAATCTAACATACTCATATTCCGTCATTTTCAGGTCAAAATAACGCTATTTGAGCGAGAAAAGCACAAAATGAACATATACTGCACTTTTCACACTAACTCCACACGAATTCAAAAGAAACCATGCTGGCCTTCAAAAACATGCAAGAATTGATGTTTCTAAAGTGGAAATGTCATTCTATGACAGTTTGACAAATAAATACAAATGAATCTAACATACTCATATTCCGTCATTTTCAGGTCAAAATAACGCTATTTGAGCGAGAAAAGCACAAAATGAACATATACTGCACTTTTCACACTAACTCCACACGAATTCAAAAGAAACCATGCTGGCCTTCAAAAACATGCAAGAATTGATGTTTCTAAAGTGGAAATGTCATTCTATGACAGTTTGACAAATAAATACAAATGAATCTAACATACTCATATTCCGTCATTTTCAGGTCAAAATAACGCTATTTGAGCGAGAAAAGCACAAAATGAACATATACTGCACTTTTCACACTAACTCCACACGAATTCAAAAGAAACCATGCTGGCCTTCAAAAACATGCAAGAATTGATGTTTCTAAAGTGGAAATGTCATTCTATGACAGTTTGACAAATAAATACAAATGAATCTAACATACTCATATTCCGTCATTTTCAGGTCAAAATAACGCTATTTGAGCGAGAAAAGCACAAAATGAACATATACTGCACTTTTCACACTAACTCCACACGAATTCAAAAGAAACCATGCTGGCCTTCAAAAACATGCAAGAATTGATGTTTCTAAAGTGGAAATGTCATTCTATGACAGTTTGACAAATAAATACAAATGAATCTAACATACTCATATTCCGTCATTTTCAGGTCAAAATAACGCTATTTGAGCGAGAAAAGCACAAAATGAACATATACTGCACTTTTCACACTAACTCCACACGAATTCAAAAGAAACCATGCTGGCCTTCAAAAACATGCAAGAATTGATGTTTCTAAAGTGGAAATGTCATTCTATGACAGTTTGACAAATAAATACAAATGAATCTAACATACTCATATTCCGTCATTTTCAGGTCAAAATAACGCTATTTGAGCGAGAAAAGCACAAAATGAACATATACTGCACTTTTCACACTAACTCCACACGAATTCAAAAGAAACCATGCTGGCCTTCAAAAACATGCAAGAATTGATGTTTCTAAAGTGGAAATGTCATTCTATGACAGTTTGACAAATAAATACAAATGAATCTAACATACTCATATTCCGTCATTTTCAGCTCAAAATAACGCTATTTGAGCGAGAAAAGCACAAAATGAACATATACTGCACTTTTCACACTAACTCCACACGAATTCAAAAGAAACCATGCTGGCCTTCAAAAACATGCAAGAATTGATGTTTCTAAAGTGGAAATGTCACTCTATGACAGTTTGACAAATAAATACAAATGAATCTAACATACTCATATTCCGTCATTTTCAGGTCAAAATAACGCTATTTGAGCGAGAAAAGCACAAAATGAACATATACTGCACTTTTCACACTAACTCCACACGAATTCAAAAGAAACCATGCTGGCCTTCAAAAACATGCAAGAATTGATGTTTCTAAAGTGGAAATGTCATTCTATGACAGTTTGACAAATAAATACAAATGAATCTAACATACTCATATTCCGTCATTTTCAGGTCAAAATAACGCTATTTGAGCGAGGAAAAGCACAAAATGAACATATACTGCACTTTTCACACTAACTCCACACGAATTCAAAAGAAACCATGCTGGCCTTCAAAAACATGCAAGAATTGATGTTTCTAAAGTGGAAATGTCATTCTATGACAGTTTGACAAATAAATACAAATGAATCTAACATACTCATATTCCGTCATTTTCAGCTCAAAATAACGCTATTTGAGCGAGAAAAGCACAAAATGAACATATACTGCACTTTTCACACTAACTCCACACGAATTCAAAAGAAACCATGCTGGCCTTCAAAAACATGCAAGAATTGATGTTTCTAAAGTGGAAATGTCATTCTATGACAGTTTGACAAATAAATACAAATGAATCTAACATACTCATATTCCGTCATTTTCAGCTCAAAATAACGCTATTTGAGCGAGAAAAGCACAAAATGAACATATACTGCACTTTTCACACTAACTCCACACGAATTCAAAAGAAACCATGCTGGCCTTCAAAAACATGCAAGAATTGATGTTTCTAAAGTGGAAATGTCATTCTATGACAGTTTGACAAATAAATACAAATGAATCTAACATACTCATATTCCGTCATTTTCAGCTCAAAATAACGCTATTTGAGCGAGAAAAGCACAAAATGAACATATACTGCACTTTTCACACTAACTCCACACGAATTCAAAAGAAACCATGCTGGCCTTCAAAAACATGCAAGAATTGATGTTTCTAAAGTGGAAATGTCATTCTATGACAGTTTGACAAATAAATACAAATGAATCTAACATACTCATATTCCGTCATTTTCAGCTCAAAATAACGCTATTTGAGCGAGAAAAGCACAAAATGAACATATACTGCACTTTTCACACTAACTCCACACGAATTCAAAAGAAACCATGCTGGCCTTCAAAAACATGCAAGAATTGATGTTTCTAAAGTGGAAATGTCATTCTATGACAGTTTGACAAATAAATACAAATGAATCTAACATACTCATATTCCGTCATTTTCAGCTCAAAATAACGCTATTTGAGCGAGAAAAGCACAAAATGAACATATACTGCACTTTTCACACTAACTCCACACGAATTCAAAAGAAACCATGCTGGCCTTCAAAAACATGCAAGAATTGATGTTTCTAAAGTGGAAATGTCATTCTATGACAGTTTGACAAATAAATACAAATGAATCTAACATACTCATATTCCGTCATTTTCAGCTCAAAATAACGCTATTTGAGCGAGAAAAGCACAAAATGAACATATACTGCACTTTTCACACTAACTCCACACGAATTCAAAAGAAACCATGCTGGCCTTCAAAAACATGCAAGAATTGATGTTTCTAAAGTGGAAATGTCATTCTATGACAGTTTGACAAATAAATACAAATGAATCTAACATACTCATATTCCGTCATTTTCAGGTCAAAATAACGCTATTTGAGCGAGAAAAGCACAAAATGAACATATACTGCACTTTTCACACTAACTCCACACGAATTCAAAAGAAACCATGCTGGCCTTCAAAAACATGCAAGAATTGATGTTTCTAAAGTGGAAATGTCATTCTATGACAGTTTGACAAATAAATACAAATGAATCTAACATACTCATATTCCGTCATTTTCAGGTCAAAATAACGCTATTTGAGCGAGAAAAGCACAAAATGAACATATACTGCACTTTTCACACTAACTCCACACGAATTCAAAAGAAACCATGCTGGCCTTCAAAAACATGCAAGAATTGATGTTTCTAAAGTGGAAATGTCATTCTATGACAGTTTGACAAATAAATACAAATGAATCTAACATACTCATATTCCGTCATTTTCAGCTCAAAATAACGCTATTTGAGCGAGAAAAGCACAAATGAACATATACTGCAGTTTTCACACTAACTCCACACGAATTCAAAAGAAACCATGCTGGCCTTCAAAAACATGCAAGAATTGATGTTTCTAAAGTGGAAATGTCATTCTATGACAGTTTGACAAATAAATACAAATGAATCTAACATACTCATATTCCGTCATTTTCAGCTCAAAATAACGCTATTTGAGCGAGAAAAGCACAAAATGAACATATACTGCACTTTTCACACTAACTCCACACGAATTCAAAAGAAACCATGCTGGCCTTCAAAAACATGCAAGAATTGATGTTTCTAAAGTGGAAATGTCATTCTATGACAGTTTGACAAATAAATACAAATGAATCTAACATACTCATATTCCGTCATTTTCAGCTCAAAATAACGCTATTTGAGCGAGAAAAGCACAAAATGAACATATACTGCACTTTTCACACTAACTCCACACGAATTCAAAAGAAACCATGCTGGCCTTCAAAAACATGCAAGAATTGATGTTTCTAAAGTGGAAATGTCATTCTATGACAGTTTGACAAATAAATACAAATGAATCTAACATACTCATATTCCGTCATTTTCAGCTCAAAATAACGCTATTTGAGCGAGAAAAGCACAAAATGAACATATACTGCACTTTTCACACTAACTCCACACGAATTCAAAAGAAACCATGCTGGCCTTCAAAAACATGCAAGAATTGATGTTTCTAAAGTGGAAATGTCATTCTATGACAGTTTGACAAATAAATACAAATGAATCTAACATACTCATATTCCGTCATTTTCAGCTCAAAATAACGCTATTTGAGCGAGAAAAGCACAAAATGAACATATACTGCACTTTTCACACTAACTCCACACGAATTCAAAAGAAACCATGCTGGCCTTCAAAAACATGCAAGAATTGATGTTTCTAAAGTGGAAATGTCATTCTATGACAGTTTGACAAATAAATACAAATGAATCTAACATACTCATATTCCGTCATTTTCAGCTCAAAATAACGCTATTTGAGCGAGAAAAGCACAAAATGAACATATACTGCACTTTTCACACTAACTCCACACGAATTCAAAAGAAACCATGCTGGCCTTCAAAAACATGCAAGAATTGATGTTTCTAAAGTGGAAATGTCATTCTATGACAGTTTGACAAATAAATACAAATGAATCTAACATACTCATATTCCGTCATTTTCAGCTCAAAATAACGCTATTTGAGCGAGAAAAGCACAAAATGAACATATACTGCACTTTTCACACTAACTCCACACGAATTCAAAAGAAACCATGCTGGCCTTCAAAAACATGCAAGAATTGATGTTTCTAAAGTGGAAATGTCATTCTATGACAGTTTGACAAATAAATACAAATGAATCTAACATACTCATATTCCGTCATTTTCAGCTCAAAATAACGCTATTTGAGCGAGAAAAGCACAAAATGAACATATACTGCACTTTTCACACTAACTCCACACGAATTCAAAAGAAACCATGCTGGCCTTCAAAAACATGCAAGAATTGATGTTTCTAAAGTGGAAATGTCATTCTATGACAGTTTGACAAATAAATACAAATGAATCTAACATACTCATATTCCGTCATTTTCAGCTCAAAATAACGCTATTTGAGCGAGAAAAGCACAAAATGAACATATACTGCACTTTTCACACTAACTCCACACGAATTCAAAAGAAACCATGCTGGCCTTCAAAAACATGCAAGAATTGATGTTTCTAAAGTGGAAATGTCATTCTATGACAGTTTGACAAATAAATACAAATGAATCTAACATACTCATATTCCGTCATTTTCAGCTCAAAATAACGCTATTTGAGCGAGAAAAGCACAAAATGAACATATACTGCACTTTTCACACTAACTCCACACGAATTCAAAAGAAACCATGCTGGCCTTCAAAAACATGCAAGAATTGATGTTTCTAAAGTGGAAATGTCATTCTATGACAGTTTGACAAATAAATACAAATGAATCTAACATACTCATATTCCGTCATTTTCAGCTCAAAATAACGCTATTTGAGCGAGAAAAGCACAAAATGAACATATACTGCACTTTTCACACTAACTCCACACGAATTCAAAAGAAACCATGCTGGCCTTCAAAAACATGCAAGAATTGATGTTTCTAAAGTGGAAATGTCATTCTATGACAGTTTGACAAATAAATACAAATGAATCTAACATACTCATATTCCGTCATTTTCAGCTCAAAATAACGCTATTTGAGCGAGAAAAGCACAAAATGAACATATACTGCACTTTTCACACTAACTCCACACGAATTCAAAAGAAACCATGCTGGCCTTCAAAAACATGCAAGAATTGATGTTTCTAAAGTGGAAATGTCATTCTATGACAGTTTGACAAATAAATACAAATGAATCTAACATACTCATATTCCGTCATTTTCAGCTCAAAATAACGCTATTTGAGCGAGAAAAGCACAAAATGAACATATACTGCACTTTTCACACTAACTCCACACGAATTCAAAAGAAACCATGCTGGCCTTCAAAAACATGCAAGAATTGATGTTTCTAAAGTGGAAATGTCATTCTATGACAGTTTGACAAATAAATACAAATGAATCTAACATACTCATATTCCGTCATTTTCAGCTCAAAATAACGCTATTTGAGCGAGAAAAGCACAAAATGAACATATACTGCACTTTTCACACTAACTCCACACGAATTCAAAAGAAACCATGCTGGCCTTCAAAAACATGCAAGAATTGATGTTTCTAAAGTGGAAATGTCATTCTATGACAGTTTGACAAATAAATACAAATGAATCTAACATACTCATATTCCGTCATTTTCAGCTCAAAATAACGCTATTTGAGCGAGAAAAGCACAAAATGAACATATACTGCACTTTTCACACTAACTCCACACGAATTCAAAAGAAACCATGCTGGCCTTCAAAAACATGCAAGAATTGATGTTTCTAAAGTGGAAATGTCATTCTATGACAGTTTGACAAATAAATACAAATGAATCTAACATACTCATATTCCGTCATTTTCAGCTCAAAATAACGCTATTTGAGCGAGAAAAGCACAAAATGAACATATACTGCACTTTTCACACTAACTCCACACGAATTCAAAAGAAACCATGCTGGCCTTCAAAAACATGCAAGAATTGATGTTTCTAAAGTGGAAATGTCATTCTATGACAGTTTGACAAATAAATACAAATGAATCTAACATACTCATATTCCGTCATTTTCAGCTCAAAATAACGCTATTTGAGCGAGAAAAGCACAAAATGAACATATACTGCACTTTTCACACTAACTCCACACGAATTCAAAAGAAACCATGCTGGCCTTCAAAAACATGCAAGAATTGATGTTTCTAAAGTGGAAATGTCATTCTATGACAGTTTGACAAATAAATACAAATGAATCTAACATACTCATATTCCGTCATTTTCAGCTCAAAATAACGCTATTTGAGCGAGAAAAGCACAAAATGAACATATACTGCACTTTTCACACTAACTCCACACGAATTCAAAAGAAACCATGCTGGCCTTCAAAAACATGCAAGAATTGATGTTTCTAAAGTGGAAATGTCATTCTATGACAGTTTGACAAATAAATACAAATGAATCTAACATACTCATATTCCGTCATTTTCAGCTCAAAATAACGCTATTTGAGCGAGAAAAGCACAAAATGAACATATACTGCACTTTTCACACTAACTCCACACGAATTCAAAAGAAACCATGCTGGCCTTCAAAAACATGCAAGAATTGATGTTTCTAAAGTGGAAATGTCATTCTATGACAGTTTGACAAATAAATACAAATGAATCTAACATACTCATATTCCGTCATTTTCAGCTCAAAATAACGCTATTTGAGCGAGAAAAGCACAAAATGAACATATACTGCACTTTTCACACTAACTCCACACGAATTCAAAAGAAACCATGCTGGCCTTCAAAAACATGCAAGAATTGATGTTTCTAAAGTGGAAATGTCATTCTATGACAGTTTGACAAATAAATACAAATGAATCTAACATACTCATATTCCGTCATTTTCAGCTCAAAATAACGCTATTTGAGCGAGAAAAGCACAAAATGAACATATACTGCACTTTTCACACTAACTCCACACGAATTCAAAAGAAACCATGCTGGCCTTCAAAAACATGCAAGAATTGATGTTTCTAAAGTGGAAATGTCATTCTATGACAGTTTGACAAATAAATACAAATGAATCTAACATACTCATATTCCGTCATTTTCAGCTCAAAATAACGCTATTTGAGCGAGAAAAGCACAAAATGAACATATACTGCACTTTTCACACTAACTCCACACGAATTCAAAAGAAACCATGCTGGCCTTCAAAAACATGCAAGAATTGATGTTTCTAAAGTGGAAATGTCATTCTATGACAGTTTGACAAATAAATACAAATGAATCTAACATACTCATATTCCGTCATTTTCAGCTCAAAATAACGCTATTTGAGCGAGAAAAGCACAAAATGAACATATACTGCACTTTTCACACTAACTCCACACGAATTCAAAAGAAACCATGCTGGCCTTCAAAAACATGCAAGAATTGATGTTTCTAAAGTGGAAATGTCATTCTATGACAGTTTGACAAATAAATACAAATGAATCTAACATACTCATATTCCGTCATTTTCAGCTCAAAATAACGCTATTTGAGCGAGAAAAGCACAAAATGAACATATACTGCACTTTTCACACTAACTCCACACGAATTCAAAAGAAACCATGCTGGCCTTCAAAAACATGCAAGAATTGATGTTTCTAAAGTGGAAATGTCATTCTATGACAGTTTGACAAATAAATACAAATGAATCTAACATACTCATATTCCGTCATTTTCAGCTCAAAATAACGCTATTTGAGCGAGAAAAGCACAAAATGAACATATACTGCACTTTTCACACTAACTCCACACGAATTCAAAAGAAACCATGCTGGCCTTCAAAAACATGCAAGAATTGATGTTTCTAAAGTGGAAATGTCATTCTATGACAGTTTGACAAATAAATACAAATGAATCTAACATACTCATATTCCGTCATTTTCAGCTCAAAATAACGCTATTTGAGCGAGAAAAGCACAAAATGAACATATACTGCACTTTTCACACTAACTCCACACGAATTCAAAAGAAACCATGCTGGCCTTCAAAAACATGCAAGAATTGATGTTTCTAAAGTGGAAATGTCATTCTATGACAGTTTGACAAATAAATACAAATGAATCTAACATACTCATATTCCGTCATTTTCAGCTCAAAATAACGCTATTTGAGCGAGAAAAGCACAAAATGAACATATACTGCACTTTTCACACTAACTCCACACGAATTCAAAAGAAACCATGCTGGCCTTCAAAAACATGCAAGAATTGATGTTTCTAAAGTGGAAATGTCATTCTATGACAGTTTGACAAATAAATACAAATGAATCTAACATACTCATATTCCGTCATTTTCAGCTCAAAATAACGCTATTTGAGCGAGAAAAGCACAAAATGAACATATACTGCACTTTTCACACTAACTCCACACGAATTCAAAAGAAACCATGCTGGCCTTCAAAAACATGCAAGAATTGATGTTTCTAAAGTGGAAATGTCATTCTATGACAGTTTGACAAATAAATACAAATGAATCTAACATACTCATATTCCGTCATTTTCAGCTCAAAATAACGCTATTTGAGCGAGAAAAGCACAAAATGAACATATACTGCACTTTTCACACTAACTCCACACGAATTCAAAAGAAACCATGCTGGCCTTCAAAAACATGCAAGAATTGATGTTTCTAAAGTGGAAATGTCATTCTATGACAGTTTGACAAATAAATACAAATGAATCTAACATACTCATATTCCGTCATTTTCAGCTCAAAATAACGCTATTTGAGCGAGAAAAGCACAAAATGAACATATACTGCACTTTTCACACTAACTCCACACGAATTCAAAAGAAACCATGCTGGCCTTCAAAAACATGCAAGAATTGATGTTTCTAAAGTGGAAATGTCATTCTATGACAGTTTGACAAATAAATACAAATGAATCTAACATACTCATATTCCGTCATTTTCAGCTCAAAATAACGCTATTTGAGCGAGAAAAGCACAAAATGAACATATACTGCACTTTTCACACTAACTCCACACGAATTCAAAAGAAACCATGCTGGCCTTCAAAAACATGCAAGAATTGATGTTTCTAAAGTGGAAATGTCATTCTATGACAGTTTGACAAATAAATACAAATGAATCTAACATACTCATATTCCGTCATTTTCAGCTCAAAATAACGCTATTTGAGCGAGAAAAGCACAAAATGAACATATACTGCACTTTTCACACTAACTCCACACGAATTCAAAAGAAACCATGCTGGCCTTCAAAAACATGCAAGAATTGATGTTTCTAAAGTGGAAATGTCATTCTATGACAGTTTGACAAATAAATACAAATGAATCTAACATACTCATATTCCGTCATTTTCAGCTCAAAATAACGCTATTTGAGCGAGAAAAGCACAAAATGAACATATACTGCACTTTTCACACTAACTCCACACGAATTCAAAAGAAACCATGCTGGCCTTCAAAAACATGCAAGAATTGATGTTTCTAAAGTGGAAATGTCATTCTATGACAGTTTGACAAATAAATACAAATGAATCTAACATACTCATATTCCGTCATTTTCAGCTCAAAATAACGCTATTTGAGCGAGAAAAGCACAAAATGAACATATACTGCACTTTTCACACTAACTCCACACGAATTCAAAAGAAACCATGCTGGCCTTCAAAAACATGCAAGAATTGATGTTTCTAAAGTGGAAATGTCATTCTATGACAGTTTGACAAATAAATACAAATGAATCTAACATACTCATATTCCGTCATTTTCAGCTCAAAATAACGCTATTTGAGCGAGAAAAGCACAAAATGAACATATACTGCACTTTTCACACTAACTCCACACGAATTCAAAAGAAACCATGCTGGCCTTCAAAAACATGCAAGAATTGATGTTTCTAAAGTGGAAATGTCATTCTATGACAGTTTGACAAATAAATACAAATGAATCTAACATACTCATATTCCGTCATTTTCAGCTCAAAATAACGCTATTTGAGCGAGAAAAGCACAAAATGAACATATACTGCACTTTTCACACTAACTCCACACGAATTCAAAAGAAACCATGCTGGCCTTCAAAAACATGCAAGAATTGATGTTTCTAAAGTGGAAATGTCATTCTATGACAGTTTGACAAATAAATACAAATGAATCTAACATACTCATATTCCGTCATTTTCAGCTCAAAATAACGCTATTTGAGCGAGAAAAGCACAAAATGAACATATACTGCACTTTTCACACTAACTCCACACGAATTCAAAAGAAACCATGCTGGCCTTCAAAAACATGCAAGAATTGATGTTTCTAAAGTGGAAATGTCATTCTATGACAGTTTGACAAATAAATACAAATGAATCTAACATACTCATATTCCGTCATTTTCAGCTCAAAATAACGCTATTTGAGCGAGAAAAGCACAAAATGAACATATACTGCACTTTTCACACTAACTCCACACGAATTCAAAAGAAACCATGCTGGCCTTCAAAAACATGCAAGAATTGATGTTTCTAAAGTGGAAATGTCATTCTATGACAGTTTGACAAATAAATACAAATGAATCTAACATACTCATATTCCGTCATTTTCAGCTCAAAATAACGCTATTTGAGCGAGAAAAGCACAAAATGAACATATACTGCACTTTTCACACTAACTCCACACGAATTCAAAAGAAACCATGCTGGCCTTCAAAAACATGCAAGAATTGATGTTTCTAAAGTGGAAATGTCATTCTATGACAGTTTGACAAATAAATACAAATGAATCTAACATACTCATATTCCGTCATTTTCAGCTCAAAATAACGCTATTTGAGCGAGAAAAGCACAAAATGAACATATACTGCACTTTTCACACTAACTCCACACGAATTCAAAAGAAACCATGCTGGCCTTCAAAAACATGCAAGAATTGATGTTTCTAAAGTGGAAATGTCATTCTATGACAGTTTGACAAATAAATACAAATGAATCTAACATACTCATATTCCGTCATTTTCAGCTCAAAATAACGCTATTTGAGCGAGAAAAGCACAAAATGAACATATACTGCACTTTTCACACTAACTCCACACGAATTCAAAAGAAACCATGCTGGCCTTCAAAAACATGCAAGAATTGATGTTTCTAAAGTGGAAATGTCATTCTATGACAGTTTGACAAATAATAAATACAAATGAATCTAACATACTCATATTCCGTCATTTTCAGGTCAAAATAACGCTATTTGAGCGAGAAAAGCACAAAATGAACATATACTGCACTTTTCACACTAACTCCACACGAATTCAAAAGAAACCATGCTGGCCTTCAAAAACATGCAAGAATTGATGTTTCTAAAGTGGAAATGTCATTCTATGACAGTTTGACAAATAAATACAAATGAATCTAACATACTCATATTCCGTCATTTTCAGGTCAAAATAACGCTATTTGAGCGAGAAAAGCACAAAATGAACATATACTGCACTTTTCACACTAACTCAACACGAATTCAAAAGAAACCATGCTGGCCTTCAAAAACATGCAAGAATTGATGTTTCTAAAGTGGAAATGTCATTCTATGACAGTTTGACAAATAAATACAAATGAATCTAACATACTCATATTCCGTCATTTTCAGGTCAAAATAACGCTATTTGAGCGAGAAAAGCACAAAATGAACATATACTGCACTTTTCACACTAACTCCACACGAATTCAAAAGAAACCATGCTGGCCTTCAAAAACATGCAAGAATTGATGTTTCTAAAGTGGAAATGTCATTCTATGACAGTTTGACAAACAAATACAAATGAATCTAACATACTCATATTCCGTCATTTTCAGGTCAAAATAACGCTATTTGAGCGAGAAAAGCACAAAATGAACATATACTGCACTTTTCACACTAACTCCACACGAATTCAAAAGAAACCATGCTGGCCTTCAAAAACATGCAAGAATTGATGTTTCTAAAGTGGAAATGTCATTCTATGACAGTTTGACAAATAAATACAAATGAATCTAACATACTCATATTCCGTCATTTTCAGCTCAAAATAACGCTATTTGAGCGAGAAAAGCACAAAATGAACATATACTGCACTTTTCACACTAACTCCACACGAATTCAAAAGAAACCATGCTGGCCTTCAAAAACATGCAAGAATTGATGTTTCTAAAGT
Organism: Chaetodon auriga; assembly: GCF_051107435.1. Classification (NCBI taxonomy): domain Eukaryota; kingdom Metazoa; phylum Chordata; class Actinopteri; order Chaetodontiformes; family Chaetodontidae; genus Chaetodon; species Chaetodon auriga. The sequence goes on along the minus strand of NW_027481990.1, from coordinate 470,805 downwards.
GGAAATGTCATTCTATGACAGTTTGACAAACAAATACAAATGAATCTAACATACTCATATTCCGTCATTTTCAGGTCAAAATAACGCTATTTGAGCGAGAAAAGCACAAAATGAACATATACTGCACTTTTCACACTAACTCCACACGAATTCAAAAGAAACCATGCTGGCCTTCAAAAACATGCAAGAATTGATGTTTCTAAAGTGGAAATGTCATTCTATGACAGTTTGACAAATAAATACAAATGAATCTAACATACTCATATTCCGTCATTTTCAGGTCAAAATAACGCTATTTGAGCGAGAAAAGCACAAAATGAACATATACTGCACTTTTCACACTAACTCAACACGAATTCAAAAGAAACCATGCTGGCCTTCAAAAACATGCAAGAATTGATGTTTCTAAAGTGGAAATGTCATTCTATGACAGTTTGACAAATAAATACAAATGAATCTAACATACTCATATTCCGTCATTTTCAGGTCAAAATAACGCTATTTGAGCGAGAAAAGCACAAAATGAACATATACTGCACTTTTCACACTAACTCAACACGAATTCAAAAGAAACCATGCTGGCCTTCAAAAACATGCAAGAATTGATGTTTCTAAAGTGGAAATGTCATTCTATGACAGTTTGACAAATAAATACAAATGAATCTAACATACTCATATTCCGTCATTTTCAGCTCAAAATAACGCTATTTGAGCGAGAAAAGCACAAAATGAACATATACTGCACTTTTCACACTAACTCCACACGAATTCAAAAGAAACCATGCTGGCCTTCAAAAACATGCAAGAATTGATGTTTCTAAAGTGGAAATGTCATTCTATGACAGTTTGACAAACAAATACAAATGAATCTAACATACTCATATTCCGTCATTTTCAGGTCAAAATAACGCTATTTGAGCGAGAAAAGCACAAAATGAACATATACTGCACTTTTCACACTAACTCCACACGAATTCAAAAGAAACCATGCTGGCCTTCAAAAACATGCAAGAATTGATGTTTCTAAAGTGGAAATGTCATTCTATGACAGTTTGACAAATAAATACAAATGAATCTAACATACTCATATTCCGTCATTTTCAGCTCAAAATAACGCTATTTGAGCGAGAAAAGCACAAAATGAACATATACTGCACTTTTCACACTAACTCCACACGAATTCAAAAGAAACCATGCTGGCCTTCAAAAACATGCAAGAATTGATGTTTCTAAAGTGGAAATGTCATTCTATGACAGTTTGACAAACAAATACAAATGAATCTAACATACTCATATTCCGTCATTTTCAGGTCAAAATAACGCTATTTGAGCGAGAAAAGCACAAAATGAACATATACTGCACTTTTCACACTAACTCCACACGAATTCAAAAGAAACCATGCTGGCCTTCAAAAACATGCAAGAATTGATGTTTCTAAAGTGGAAATGTCATTCTATGACAGTTTGACAAATAAATACAAATGAATCTAACATACTCATATTCCGTCATTTTCAGGTCAAAATAACGCTATTTGAGCGAGAAAAGCACAAAATGAACATATACTGCACTTTTCACACTAACTCAACACGAATTCAAAAGAAACCATGCTGGCCTTCAAAAACATGCAAGAATTGATGTTTCTAAAGTGGAAATGTCATTCTATGACAGTTTGACAAATAAATACAAATGAATCTAACATACTCATATTCCGTCATTTTCAGCTCAAAATAACGCTATTTGAGCGAGAAAAGCACAAAATGAACATACACTGCACTTTTCACACTAACTCCACACGAATTCAAAAGAAACCATGCTGGCCTTCAAAAACATGCAAGAATTGATGTTTCTAAAGTGGAAATGTCATTCTATGACAGTTTGACAAATAAATACAAATGAATCTAACATACTCATATTCCGTCATTTTCAGCTCAAAATAACGCTATTTGAGCGAGAAAAGCACAAAATGAACATATACTGCACTTTTCACACTAACTCCACACGAATTCAAAAGAAACCATGCTGGCCTTCAAAAACATGCAAGAATTGATGTTTCTAAAGTGGAAATGTCATTCTATGACAGTTTGACAAATAAATACAAATGAATCTAACATACTCATATTCCGTCATTTTCAGGTCAAAATAACGCTATTTGAGCGAGAAAAGCACAAAATGAACATATACTGCACTTTTCACACTAACTCCACACGAATTCAAAAGAAACCATGCTGGCCTTCAAAAACATGCAAGAATTGATGTTTCTAAAGTGGAAATGTCATTCTATGACAGTTTGACAAATAAATACAAATGAATCTAACATACTCATATTCCGTCATTTTCAGGTCAAAATAACGCTATTTGAGCGAGAAAAGCACAAAATGAACATATACTGCACTTTTCACACTAACTCAACACGAATTCAAAAGAAACCATGCTGGCCTTCAAAAACATGCAAGAATTGATGTTTCTAAAGTGGAAATGTCATTCTATGACAGTTTGACAAATAAATACAAATGAATCTAACATACTCATATTCCGTCATTTTCAGCTCAAAATAACGCTATTTGAGCGAGAAAAGCACAAAATGAACATACACTGCACTTTTCACACTAACTCCACACGAATTCAAAAGAAACCATGCTGGCCTTCAAAAACATGCAAGAATTGATGTTTCTAAAGTGGAAATGTCATTCTATGACAGTTTGACAAATAAATACAAATGAATCTAACATACTCATATTCCGTCATTTTCAGCTCAAAATAACGCTATTTGAGCGAGAAAAGCACAAAATGAACATATACTGCACTTTTCACACTAACTCCACACGAATTCAAAAGAAACCATGCTGGCCTTCAAAAACATGCAAGAATTGATGTTTCTAAAGTGGAAATGTCATTCTATGACAGTTTGACAAATAAATACAAATGAATCTAACATACTCATATTCCGTCATTTTCAGGTCAAAATAACGCTATTTGAGCGAGAAAAGCACAAAATGAACATATACTGCACTTTTCACACTAACTCAACACGAATTCAAAAGAAACCATGCTGGCCTTCAAAAACATGCAAGAATTGATGTTTCTAAAGTGGAAATGTCATTCTATGACAGTTTGACAAATAAATACAAATGAATCTAACATACTCATATTCCGTCATTTTCAGCTCAAAATAACGCTATTTGAGCGAGAAAAGCACAAAATGAACATACACTGCACTTTTCACACTAACTCCACACGAATTCAAAAGAAACCATGCTGGCCTTCAAAAACATGCAAGAATTGATGTTTCTAAAGTGGAAATGTCATTCTATGACAGTTTGACAAATAAATACAAATGAATCTAACATACTCATATTCCGTCATTTTCAGGTCAAAATAACGCTATTTGAGCGAGAAAAGCACAAAATGAACATATACTGCACTTTTCACACTAACTCCACACGAATTCAAAAGAAACCATGCTGGCCTTCAAAAACATGCAAGAATTGATGTTTCTAAAGTGGAAATGTCATTCTATGACAGTTTGACAAATAAATACAAATGAATCTAACATACTCATATTCCGTCATTTTCAGCTCAAAATAACGCTATTTGAGCGAGAAAAGCACAAAATGAACATATACTGCACTTTTCACACTAACTCAACACGAATTCAAAAGAAACCATGCTGGCCTTCAAAAACATGCAAGAATTGATGTTTCTAAAGTGGAAATGTCATTCTATGACAGTTTGACAAATAAATACAAATGAATCTAACATACTCATATTCCGTCATTTTCAGGTCAAAATAACGCTATTTGAGCGAGAAAAGCACAAAATGAACATATACTGCACTTTTCACACTAACTCCACACGAATTCAAAAGAAACCATGCTGGCCTTCAAAAACATGCAAGAATTGATGTTTCTAAAGTGGAAATGTCATTCTATGACAGTTTGACAAATAAATACAAATGAATCTAACATACTCATATTCCGTCATTTTCAGGTCAAAATAACGCTATTTGAGCGAGAAAAGCACAAAATGAACATATACTGCACTTTTCACACTAACTCCACACGAATTCAAAAGAAACCATGCTGGCCTTCAAAAACATGCAAGAATTGATGTTTCTAAAGTGGAAATGTCATTCTATGACAGTTTGACAAATAAATACAAATGAATCTAACATACTCATATTCCGTCATTTTCAGCTCAAAATAACGCTATTTGAGCGAGAAAAGCACAAAATGAACATATACTGCACTTTTCACACTAACTCCACACGAATTCAAAAGAAACCATGCTGGCCTTCAAAAACATGCAAGAATTGATGTTTCTAAAGTGGAAATGTCATTCTATGACAGTTTGACAAACAAATACAAATGAATCTAACATACTCATATTCCGTCATTTTCAGCTCAAAATAACGCTATTTGAGCGAGAAAAGCACAAAATGAACATATACTGCACTTTTCACACTAACTCAACACGAATTCAAAAGAAACCATGCTGGCCTTCAAAAACATGCAAGAATTGATGTTTCTAAAGTGGAAATGTCATTCTATGACAGTTTGACAAATAAATACAAATGAATCTAACATACTCATATTCCGTCATTTTCAGCTCAAAATAACGCTATTTGAGCGAGAAAAGCACAAAATGAACATATACTGCACTTTTCACACTAACTCCACACGAATTCAAAAGAAACCATGCTGGCCTTCAAAAACATGCAAGAATTGATGTTTCTAAAGTGGAAATGTCATTCTATGACAGTTTGACAAATAAATACAAATGAATCTAACATACTCATATTCCGTCATTTTCAGGTCAAAATAACGCTATTTGAGCGAGAAAAGCACAAAATGAACATATACTGCACTTTTCACACTAACTCAACACGAATTCAAAAGAAACCATGCTGGCCTTCAAAAACATGCAAGAATTGATGTTTCTAAAGTGGAAATGTCATTCTATGACAGTTTGACAAATAAATACAAATGAATCTAACATACTCATATTCCGTCATTTTCAGCTCAAAATAACGCTATTTGAGCGAGAAAAGCACAAAATGAACATACACTGCACTTTTCACACTAACTCCACACGAATTCAAAAGAAACCATGCTGGCCTTCAAAAACATGCAAGAATTGATGTTTCTAAAGTGGAAATGTCATTCTATGACAGTTTGACAAATAAATACAAATGAATCTAACATACTCATATTCCGTCATTTTCAGCTCAAAATAACGCTATTTGAGCGAGAAAAGCACAAAATGAACATATACTGCACTTTTCACACTAACTCCACACGAATTCAAAAGAAACCATGCTGGCCTTCAAAAACATGCAAGAATTGATGTTTCTAAAGTGGAAATGTCATTCTATGACAGTTTGACAAATAAATACAAATGAATCTAACATACTCATATTCCGTCATTTTCAGGTCAAAATAACGCTATTTGAGCGAGAAAAGCACAAAATGAACATATACTGCACTTTTCACACTAACTCCACACGAATTCAAAAGAAACCATGCTGGCCTTCAAAAACATGCAAGAATTGATGTTTCTAAAGTGGAAATGTCATTCTATGACAGTTTGACAAATAAATACAAATGAATCTAACATACTCATATTCCGTCATTTTCAGGTCAAAATAACGCTATTTGAGCGAGAAAAGCACAAAATGAACATATACTGCACTTTTCACACTAACTCAACACGAATTCAAAAGAAACCATGCTGGCCTTCAAAAACATGCAAGAATTGATGTTTCTAAAGTGGAAATGTCATTCTATGACAGTTTGACAAATAAATACAAATGAATCTAACATACTCATATTCCGTCATTTTCAGCTCAAAATAACGCTATTTGAGCGAGAAAAGCACAAAATGAACATACACTGCACTTTTCACACTAACTCCACACGAATTCAAAAGAAACCATGCTGGCCTTCAAAAACATGCAAGAATTGATGTTTCTAAAGTGGAAATGTCATTCTATGACAGTTTGACAAATAAATACAAATGAATCTAACATACTCATATTCCGTCATTTTCAGGTCAAAATAACGCTATTTGAGCGAGAAAAGCACAAAATGAACATATACTGCACTTTTCACACTAACTCCACACGAATTCAAAAGAAACCATGCTGGCCTTCAAAAACATGCAAGAATTGATGTTTCTAAAGTGGAAATGTCATTCTATGACAGTTTGACAAATAAATACAAATGAATCTAACATACTCATATTCCGTCATTTTCAGGTCAAAATAACGCTATTTGAGCGAGAAAAGCACAAAATGAACATATACTGCACTTTTCACACTAACTCAACACGAATTCAAAAGAAACCATGCTGGCCTTCAAAAACATGCAAGAATTGATGTTTCTAAAGTGGAAATGTCATTCTATGACAGTTTGACAAATAAATACAAATGAATCTAACATACTCATATTCCGTCATTTTCAGCTCAAAATAACGCTATTTGAGCGAGAAAAGCACAAAATGAACATACACTGCACTTTTCACACTAACTCCACACGAATTCAAAAGAAACCATGCTGGCCTTCAAAAACATGCAAGAATTGATGTTTCTAAAGTGGAAATGTCATTCTATGACAGTTTGACAAATAAATACAAATGAATCTAACATACTCATATTCCGTCATTTTCAGGTCAAAATAACGCTATTTGAGCGAGAAAAGCACAAAATGAACATATACTGCACTTTTCACACTAACTCCACACGAATTCAAAAGAAACCATGCTGGCCTTCAAAAACATGCAAGAAATGATGTTTCTAAAGTGGAAATGTCATTCTATGACAGTTTGACAAATAAATACAAATGAATCTAACATACTCATATTCCGTCATTTTCAGCTCAAAATAACGCTATTTGAGCGAGAAAAGCACAAAATGAACATATACTGCACTTTTCACACTAACTCAACACGAATTCAAAAGAAACCATGCTGGCCTTCAAAAACATGCAAGAATTGATGTTTCTAAAGTGGAAATGTCATTCTATGACAGTTTGACAAATAAATACAAATGAATCTAACATACTCATATTCCGTCATTTTCAGGTCAAAATAACGCTATTTGAGCGAGAAAAGCACAAAATGAACATATACTGCACTTTTCACACTAACTCCACACGAATTCAAAAGAAACCATGCTGGCCTTCAAAAACATGCAAGAATTGATGTTTCTAAAGTGGAAATGTCATTCTATGACAGTTTGACAAATAAATACAAATGAATCTAACATACTCATATTCCGTCATTTTCAGCTCAAAATAACGCTATTTGAGCGAGAAAAGCACAAAATGAACATATACTGCACTTTTCACACTAACTCCACACGAATTCAAAAGAAACCATGCTGGCCTTCAAAAACATGCAAGAATTGATGTTTCTAAAGTGGAAATGTCATTCTATGACAGTTTGACAAATAAATACAAATGAATCTAACATACTCATATTCCGTCATTTTCAGCTCAAAATAACGCTATTTGAGCGAGAAAAGCACAAAATGAACATATACTGCACTTTTCACACTAACTCCACACGAATTCAAAAGAAACCATGCTGGCCTTCAAAAACATGCAAGAATTGATGTTTCTAAAGTGGAAATGTCATTCTATGACAGTTTGACAAACAAATACAAATGAATCTAACATACTCATATTCCGTCATTTTCAGCTCAAAATAACGCTATTTGAGCGAGAAAAGCACAAAATGAACATATACTGCACTTTTCACACTAACTCAACACGAATTCAAAAGAAACCATGCTGGCCTTCAAAAACATGCAAGAATTGATGTTTCTAAAGTGGAAATGTCATTCTATGACAGTTTGACAAATAAATACAAATGAATCTAACATACTCATATTCCGTCATTTTCAGCTCAAAATAACGCTATTTGAGCGAGAAAAGCACAAAATGAACATATACTGCACTTTTCACACTAACTCCACACGAATTCAAAAGAAACCATGCTGGCCTTCAAAAACATGCAAGAATTGATGTTTCTAAAGTGGAAATGTCATTCTATGACAGTTTGACAAATAAATACAAATGAATCTAACATACTCATATTCCGTCATTTTCAGGTCAAAATAACGCTATTTGAGCGAGAAAAGCACAAAATGAACATATACTGCACTTTTCACACTAACTCAACACGAATTCAAAAGAAACCATGCTGGCCTTCAAAAACATGCAAGAATTGATGTTTCTAAAGTGGAAATGTCATTCTATGACAGTTTGACAAATAAATACAAATGAATCTAACATACTCATATTCCGTCATTTTCAGCTCAAAATAACGCTATTTGAGCGAGAAAAGCACAAAATGAACATACACTGCACTTTTCACACTAACTCCACACGAATTCAAAAGAAACCATGCTGGCCTTCAAAAACATGCAAGAATTGATGTTTCTAAAGTGGAAATGTCATTCTATGACAGTTTGACAAATAAATACAAATGAATCTAACATACTCATATTCCGTCATTTTCAGGTCAAAATAACGCTATTTGAGCGAGAAAAGCACAAAATGAACATATACTGCACTTTTCACACTAACTCCACACGAATTCAAAAGAAACCATGCTGGCCTTCAAAAACATGCAAGAATTGATGTTTCTAAAGTGGAAATGTCATTCTATGACAGTTTGACAAATAAATACAAATGAATCTAACATACTCATATTCCGTCATTTTCAGCTCAAAATAACGCTATTTGAGCGAGAAAAGCACAAAATGAACATATACTGCACTTTTCACACTAACTCCACACGAATTCAAAAGAAACCATGCTGGCCTTCAAAAACATGCAAGAATTGATGTTTCTAAAGTGGAAATGTCATTCTATGACAGTTTGACAAATAAATACAAATGAATCTAACATACTCATATTCCGTCATTTTCAGCTCAAAATAACGCTATTTGAGCGAGAAAAGCACAAAATGAACATACACTGCACTTTTCACACTAACTCCACACGAATTCAAAAGAAACCATGCTGGCCTTCAAAAACATGCAAGAATTGATGTTTCTAAAGTGGAAATGTCATTCTATGACAGTTTGACAAATAAATACAAATGAATCTAACATACTCATATTCCGTCATTTTCAGGTCAAAATAACGCTATTTGAGCGAGAAAAGCACAAAATGAACATATACTGCACTTTTCACACTAACTCCACACGAATTCAAAAGAAACCATGCTGGCCTTCAAAAACATGCAAGAATTGATGTTTCTAAAGTGGAAATGTCATTCTATGACAGTTTGACAAATAAATACAAATGAATCTAACATACTCATATTCCGTCATTTTCAGCTCAAAATAACGCTATTTGAGCGAGAAAAGCACAAAATGAACATATACTGCACTTTTCACACTAACTCAACACGAATTCAAAAGAAACCATGCTGGCCTTCAAAAACATGCAAGAATTGATGTTTCTAAAGTGGAAATGTCATTCTATGACAGTTTGACAAATAAATACAAATGAATCTAACATACTCATATTCCGTCATTTTCAGCTCAAAATAACGCTATTTGAGCGAGAAAAGCACAAAATGAACATATACTGCACTTTTCACACTAACTCCACACGAATTCAAAAGAAACCATGCTGGCCTTCAAAAACATGCAAGAATTGATGTTTCTAAAGTGGAAATGTCATTCTATGACAGTTTGACAAATAAATACAAATGAATCTAACATACTCATATTCCGTCATTTTCAGCTCAAAATAACGCTATTTGAGCGAGAAAAGCACAAAATGAACATATACTGCACTTTTCACACTAACTCCACACGAATTCAAAAGAAACCATGCTGGCCTTCAAAAACATGCAAGAATTGATGTTTCTAAAGTGGAAATGTCATTCTATGACAGTTTGACAAATAAATACAAATGAATCTAACATACTCATATTCCGTCATTTTCAGCTCAAAATAACGCTATTTGAGCGAGAAAAGCACAAAATGAACATATACTGCACTTTTCACACTAACTCCACACGAATTCAAAAGAAACCATGCTGGCCTTCAAAAACATGCAAGAATTGATGTTTCTAAAGTGGAAATGTCATTCTATGACAGTTTGACAAACAAATACAAATGAATCTAACATACTCATATTCCGTCATTTTCAGCTCAAAATAACGCTATTTGAGCGAGAAAAGCACAAAATGAACATATACTGCACTTTTCACACTAACTCAACACGAATTCAAAAGAAACCATGCTGGCCTTCAAAAACATGCAAGAATTGATGTTTCTAAAGTGGAAATGTCATTCTATGACAGTTTGACAAATAAATACAAATGAATCTAACATACTCATATTCCGTCATTTTCAGCTCAAAATAACGCTATTTGAGCGAGAAAAGCACAAAATGAACATATACTGCACTTTTCACACTAACTCCACACGAATTCAAAAGAAACCATGCTGGCCTTCAAAAACATGCAAGAATTGATGTTTCTAAAGTGGAAATGTCATTCTATGACAGTTTGACAAATAAATACAAATGAATCTAACATACTCATATTCCGTCATTTTCAGGTCAAAATAACGCTATTTGAGCGAGAAAAGCACAAAATGAACATATACTGCACTTTTCACACTAACTCAACACGAATTCAAAAGAAACCATGCTGGCCTTCAAAAACATGCAAGAATTGATGTTTCTAAAGTGGAAATGTCATTCTATGACAGTTTGACAAATAAATACAAATGAATCTAACATACTCATATTCCGTCATTTTCAGCTCAAAATAACGCTATTTGAGCGAGAAAAGCACAAAATGAACATACACTGCACTTTTCACACTAACTCCACACGAATTCAAAAGAAACCATGCTGGCCTTCAAAAACATGCAAGAATTGATGTTTCTAAAGTGGAAATGTCATTCTATGACAGTTTGACAAATAAATACAAATGAATCTAACATACTCATATTCCGTCATTTTCAGGTCAAAATAACGCTATTTGAGCGAGAAAAGCACAAAATGAACATATACTGCACTTTTCACACTAACTCCACACGAATTCAAAAGAAACCATGCTGGCCTTCAAAAACATGCAAGAATTGATGTTTCTAAAGTGGAAATGTCATTCTATGACAGTTTGACAAATAAATACAAATGAATCTAACATACTCATATTCCGTCATTTTCAGCTCAAAATAACGCTATTTGAGCGAGAAAAGCACAAAATGAACATATACTGCACTTTTCACACTAACTCCACACGAATTCAAAAGAAACCATGCTGGCCTTCAAAAACATGCAAGAATTGATGTTTCTAAAGTGGAAATGTCATTCTATGACAGTTTGACAAATAAATACAAATGAATCTAACATACTCATATTCCGTCATTTTCAGCTCAAAATAACGCTATTTGAGCGAGAAAAGCACAAAATGAACATACACTGCACTTTTCACACTAACTCCACACGAATTCAAAAGAAACCATGCTGGCCTTCAAAAACATGCAAGAATTGATGTTTCTAAAGTGGAAATGTCATTCTATGACAGTTTGACAAATAAATACAAATGAATCTAACATACTCATATTCCGTCATTTTCAGGTCAAAATAACGCTATTTGAGCGAGAAAAGCACAAAATGAACATATACTGCACTTTTCACACTAACTCCACACGAATTCAAAAGAAACCATGCTGGCCTTCAAAAACATGCAAGAATTGATGTTTCTAAAGTGGAAATGTCATTCTATGACAGTTTGACAAATAAATACAAATGAATCTAACATACTCATATTCCGTCATTTTCAGCTCAAAATAACGCTATTTGAGCGAGAAAAGCACAAAATGAACATATACTGCACTTTTCACACTAACTCCACACGAATTCAAAAGAAACCATGCTGGCCTTCAAAAACATGCAAGAATTGATGTTTCTAAAGTGGAAATGTCATTCTATGACAGTTTGACAAATAAATACAAATGAATCTAACATACTCATATTCCGTCATTTTCAGCTCAAAATAACGCTATTTGAGCGAGAAAAGCACAAAATGAACATATACTGCACTTTTCACACTAACTCCACACGAATTCAAAAGAAACCATGCTGGCCTTCAAAAACATGCAAGAATTGATGTTTCTAAAGTGGAAATGTCATTCTATGACACTTTGACAAATAAATACAAATGAATCTAACATACTCATATTCCGTCATTTTCAGCTCAAAATAACGCTATTTGAGCGAGAAAAGCACAAAATGAACATATACTGCACTTTTCACACTAACTCCACACGAATTCAAAAGAAACCATGCTGGCCTTCAAAAACATGCAAGAATTGATGTTTCTAAAGTGGAAATGTCATTCTATGACAGTTTGACAAATAAATACAAATGAATCTAACATACTCATATTCCGTCATTTTCAGCTCAAAATAACGCTATTTGAGCGAGAAAAGCACAAAATGAACATATACTGCACTTTTCACACTAACTCCACACGAATTCAAAAGAAACCATGCTGGCCTTCAAAAACATGCAAGAATTGATGTTTCTAAAGTGGAAATGTCATTCTATGACACTTTGACAAATAAATACAAATGAATCTAACATACTCATATTCCGTCATTTTCAGCTCAAAATAACGCTATTTGAGCGAGAAAAGCACAAAATGAACATATACTGCACTTTTCACACTAACTCCACACGAATTCAAAAGAAACCATGCTGGCCTTCAAAAACATGCAAGAATTGATGTTTCTAAAGTGGAAATGTCATTCTATGACACTTTGACAAATAAATACAAATGAATCTAACATACTCATATTCCGTCATTTTCAGCTCAAAATAACGCTATTTGAGCGAGAAAAGCACAAAATGAACATATACTGCACTTTTCACACTAACTCCACACGAATTCAAAAGAAACCATGCTGGCCTTCAAAAACATGCAAGAATTGATGTTTCTAAAGTGGAAATGTCATTCTATGACAGTTTGACAAATAAATACAAATGAATCTAACATACTCATATTCCGTCATTTTCAGCTCAAAATAACGCTATTTGAGCGAGAAAAGCACAAAATGAACATATACTGCACTTTTCACACTAACTCCACACGAATTCAAAAGAAACCATGCTGGCCTTCAAAAACATGCAAGAATTGATGTTTCTAAAGTGGAAATGTCATTCTATGACACTTTGACAAATAAATACAAATGAATCTAACATACTCATATTCCGTCATTTTCAGCTCAAAATAACGCTATTTGAGCGAGAAAAGCACAAAATGAACATATACTGCAGTTTTCACACTAACTCCACACGAATTCAAAAGAAACCATGCTGGCCTTCAAAAACATGCAAGAATTGATGTTTCTAAAGTGGAAATGTCATTCTATGACAGTTTGACAAATAAATACAAATGAATCTAACATACTCATATTCCGTCATTTTCAGCTCAAAATAACGCTATTTGAGCGAGAAAAGCACAAAATGAACATATACTGCACTTTTCACACTAACTCCACACGAATTCAAAAGAAACCATGCTGGCCTTCAAAAACATGCAAGAATTGATGTTTCTAAAGTGGAAATGTCATTCTATGACAGTTTGACAAATAAATACAAATGAATCTAACATACTCATATTCCGTCATTTTCAGCTCAAAATAACGCTATTTGAGCGAGAAAAGCACAAAATGAACATATACTGCACTTTTCACACTAACTCCACACGAATTCAAAAGAAACCATGCTGGCCTTCAAAAACATGCAAGAATTGATGTTTCTAAAGTGGAAATGTCATTCTATGACAGTTTGACACATTAATACAAACGAATCTAAAATAATCACATTCATGTCATTTTCTTTTCAGAGTAACGCTACTTGAGCGGAAACAGCACGAAAATACGCAATTTGAGCAGATAAGCACAAATTAACACGCTGCACTTTTCACACTAACTCAACATGAATTCAAAATAAACCATGCTGTCCTTCAATAACATGCAAGAATTCATGTTTCTAAAGTGGAAATGTCGTTCTATGACAGTTTGACACATCAAAACAAATGAATCTAAAATAATCACATTCATGTCAATTTCCTGTCAGAATAACGCTATTTAAGCGAGAAAAGGACAAAATCAACACTGGGTGCACTTTTCATAGTAACACAACACGAATTCAAAATGAACCATGCTGACCGTCAATCACATGCAAGACTTGATGTTTCTAAAGTGGAACTTTCATCCTATGACAGTTTGACAAATAAATACAAATGAATCTAACATACTCATATTCCGTCATTTTCAAGTCAAAATAACGCTATTTGAGCGAGAAAAGCACAAAATGAACATATACTGCACTTTTCACACTAACTCCACACGAATTCAAAAGAAACCATGCTGGCCTTCAAAAACATGCAAGAATTGATGTTTCTAAAGTGGAAATGTCATTCTATGACAGTTTGACAAATAAATACAAATGAATCTAACATACTCATATTCCGTCATTTTCAGCTCAAAATAACGCTATTTGAGCGAGAAAAGCACAAAATGAACATATACTGCACTTTTCACACTAACTCCACACGAATTCAAAAGAAACCATGCTGGCCTTCAAAAACATGCAAGAATTGATGTTTCTAAAGTGGAAATGTCATTCTATGACAGTTTGACAAATAAATACAAATGAATCTAACATACTCATATTCCGTCATTTTCAGCTCAAAATAACGCTATTTGAGCGAGAAAAGCACAAAATGAACATATACTGCACTTTTCACACTAACTCCACACGAATTCAAAAGAAACCATGCTGGCCTTCAAAAACATGCAAGAATTGATGTTTCTAAAGTGGAAATGTCATTCTATGACAGTTTGACAAATAAATACAAATGAATCTAACATACTCATATTCCGTCATTTTCAGCTCAAAATAACGCTATTTGAGCGAGAAAAGCACAAAATGAACATATACTGCACTTTTCACACTAACTCCACACGAATTCAAAAGAAACCATGCTGGCCTTCAAAAACATGCAAGAATTGATGTTTCTAAAGTGGAAATGTCATTCTATGACAGTTTGACAAATAAATACAAATGAATCTAACATACTCATATTCCGTCATTTTCAGCTCAAAATAACGCTATTTGAGCGAGAAAAGCACAAAATGAACATATACTGCACTTTTCACACTAACTCCACACGAATTCAAAAGAAACCATGCTGGCCTTCAAAAACATGCAAGAATTGATGTTTCTAAAGTGGAAATGTCATTCTATGACAGTTTGACAAATAAATACAAATGAATCTAACATACTCATATTCCGTCATTTTCAGGTCAAAATAACGCTATTTGAGCGAGAAAAGCACAAAATGAACATATACTGCACTTTTCACACTAACTCCACACGAATTCAAAAGAAACCATGCTGGCCTTCAAAAACATGCAAGAATTGATGTTTCTAAAGTGGAAATGTCATTCTATGACAGTTTGACAAATAAATACAAATGAATCTAACATACTCATATTCCGTCATTTTCAGCTCAAAATAACGCTATTTGAGCGAGAAAAGCACAAAATGAACATATACTGCACTTTTCACACTAACTCCACACGAATTCAAAAGAAACCATGCTGGCCTTCAAAAACATGCAAGAATTGATGTTTCTAAAGTGGAAATGTCATTCTATGACAGTTTGACAAATAAATACAAATGAATCTAACATACTCATATTCCGTCATTTTCAGCTCAAAATAACGCTATTTGAGCGAGAAAAGCACAAAATGAACATATACTGCACTTTTCACACTAACTCCACACGAATTCAAAAGAAACCATGCTGGCCTTCAAAAACATGCAAGAATTGATGTTTCTAAAGTGGAAATGTCATTCTATGACAGTTTGACAAATAAATACAAATGAATCTAACATACTCATATTCCGTCATTTTCAGCTCAAAATAACGCTATTTGAGCGAGAAAAGCACAAAATGAACATATACTGCACTTTTCACACTAACTCCACACGAATTCAAAAGAAACCATGCTGGCCTTCAAAAACATGCAAGAATTGATGTTTCTAAAGTGGAAATGTCATTCTATGACAGTTTGACAAATAAATACAAATGAATCTAACATACTCATATTCCGTCATTTTCAGCTCAAAATAACGCTATTTGAGCGAGAAAAGCACAAAATGAACATATACTGCACTTTTCACACTAACTCCACACGAATTCAAAAGAAACCATGCTGGCCTTCAAAAACATGCAAGAATTGATGTTTCTAAAGTGGAAATGTCATTCTATGACAGTTTGACACATTAATACAAACGAATCTAAAATAATCACATTCATGTCATTTTCTTTTCAGAGTAACGCTACTTGAGCGGAAACAGCACGAAAATACGCAATTTGAGCAGATAAGCACAAATTAACACGCTGCACTTTTCACACTAACTCAACATGAATTCAAAATAAACCATGCTGTCCTTCAATAACATGCAAGAATTCATGTTTCTAAAGTGGAAATGTCGTTCTATGACAGTTTGACACATCAAAACAAATGAATCTAAAATAATCACATTCATGTCAATTTCCTGTCAGAATAACGCTATTTAAGCGAGAAAAGGACAAAATCAACACTGGGTGCACTTTTCATAGTAACACAACACGAATTCAAAATGAACCATGCTGACCGTCAATCACATGCAAGACTTGATGTTTCTAAAGTGGAACTTTCATCCTATGACAGTTTGACAAATAAATACAAATGAATCTAACATACTCATATTCCGTCATTTTCAAGTCAAAATAACGCTATTTGAGCGAGAAAAGCACAAAATGAACATATACTGCACTTTTCACACTAACTCCACACGAATTCAAAAGAAACCATGCTGGCCTTCAAAAACATGCAAGAATTGATGTTTCTAAAGTGGAAATGTCATTCTATGACAGTTTGACAAATAAATACAAATGAATCTAACATACTCATATTCCGTCATTTTCAGCTCAAAATAACGCTATTTGAGCGAGAAAAGCACAAAATGAACATATACTGCACTTTTCACACTAACTCCACACGAATTCAAAAGAAACCATGCTGGCCTTCAAAAACATGCAAGAATTGATGTTTCTAAAGTGGAAATGTCATTCTATGACAGTTTGACAAATAAATACAAATGAATCTAACATACTCATATTCCGTCATTTTCAGCTCAAAATAACGCTATTTGAGCGAGAAAAGCACAAAATGAACATATACTGCACTTTTCACACTAACTCCACACGAATTCAAAAGAAACCATGCTGGCCTTCAAAAACATGCAAGAATTGATGTTTCTAAAGTGGAAATGTCATTCTATGACAGTTTGACAAATAAATACAAATGAATCTAACATACTCATATTCCGTCATTTTCAGCTCAAAATAACGCTATTTGAGCGAGAAAAGCACAAAATGAACATATACTGCACTTTTCACACTAACTCCACACGAATTCAAAAGAAACCATGCTGGCCTTCAAAAACATGCAAGAATTGATGTTTCTAAAGTGGAAATGTCATTCTATGACAGTTTGACAAATAAATACAAATGAATCTAACATACTCATATTCCGTCATTTTCAGCTCAAAATAACGCTATTTGAGCGAGAAAAGCACAAAATGAACATATACTGCACTTTTCACACTAACTCCACACGAATTCAAAAGAAACCATGCTGGCCTTCAAAAACATGCAAGAATTGATGTTTCTAAAGTGGAAATGTCATTCTATGACAGTTTGACAAATAAATACAAATGAATCTAACATACTCATATTCCGTCATTTTCAGCTCAAAATAACGCTATTTGAGCGAGAAAAGCACAAAATGAACATATACTGCACTTTTCACACTAACTCCACACGAATTCAAAAGAAACCATGCTGGCCTTCAAAAACATGCAAGAATTGATGTTTCTAAAGTGGAAATGTCATTCTATGACAGTTTGACAAATAAATACAAATGAATCTAACATACTCATATTCCGTCATTTTCAGCTCAAAATAACGCTATTTGAGCGAGAAAAGCACAAAATGAACATATACTGCACTTTTCACACTAACTCCACACGAATTCAAAAGAAACCATGCTGGCCTTCAAAAACATGCAAGAATTGATGTTTCTAAAGTGGAAATGTCATTCTATGACACTTTGACAAATAAATACAAATGAATCTAACATACTCATATTCCGTCATTTTCAGCTCAAAATAACGCTATTTGAGCGAGAAAAGCACAAAATGAACATATACTGCACTTTTCACACTAACTCCACACGAATTCAAAAGAAACCATGCTGGCCTTCAAAAACATGCAAGAATTGAAGTTTCTAAAGTGGAAATGTCATTCTATGACAGTTTGACACATTAATACAAACGAATCTAAAATAATCACATTCATGTCATTTTCTTTTCAGAGTAACGCTACTTGAGCGGAAACAGCACGAAAATACGCAATTTGAGCAGATAAGCACAAAATTAACACGCTGCACTTTTCACACTAACTCAACATGAATTCAAAATAAACCATGCTGTCCTTCAATAACATGCAAGAATTCATGTTTCTAAAGTGGAAATGTCGTTCTATGACAGTTTGACACATCAAAACAAATGAATCTAAAATAATCACATTCATGTCAATTTCCTGTCAGAATAACGCTATTTAAGCGAGAAAAGGACAAAATCAACACTGGGTGCACTTTTCATAGTAACTCAACACGAATTCAAAATGAACCATGCTGACCGTCAATCACATGCAAGACTTGATGTTTCTAAAGTGGAACTTTCATTCTATGACAGTTTGACAAATAAATACAAATGAATCTAAAATACTCATATTCCGTCATTTTCAAGTCAAAATAACGCTATTTGAGCGAGAAAAGCACAAAATGAACATATACTGCACTTTTCACACTAACTCAACACGAATTCAAAAGAAACCATGCTGTCCTTCAAAAACATGCAACACTTGATGTTTCTAAAGTGGAAATGTCATTCTATGACAGTTTGACAAATAAATACAAATGAATCTAACATGCTCATATTCCGTCATTTTCAGGTCAAAATAACGCTATTTGAGCGAGAAAAGCACAAAATGAACATATACTGCACTTTTCACACTAACTCCACACGAATTCAAAAGAAACCATGCTGGCCTTCAAAAACATGCAAGAATTGATGTTTCTAAAGTGGAAATGTCATTCTATGACAGTTTGACAAATAAATACAAATGAATCTAACATACTCATATTCCGTCATTTTCAGCTCAAAATAACGCTATTTGAGCGAGAAAAGCACAAAATGAACATATACTGCACTTTTCACACTAACTCCACACGAATTCAAAAGAAACCATGCTGGCCTTCAAAAACATGCAAGAATTGATGTTTCTAAAGTGGAAATGTCATTCTATGACACTTTGACAAATAAATACAAATGAATCTAACATACTCATATTCCGTCATTTTCAGCTCAAAATAACGCTATTTGAGCGAGAAAAGCACAAAATGAACATATACTGCACTTTTCACACTAACTCCACACGAATTCAAAAGAAACCATGCTGGCCTTCAAAAACATGCAAGAATTGAAGTTTCTAAAGTGGAAATGTCATTCTATGACAGTTTGACACATTAATACAAACGAATCTAAAATAATCACATTCATGTCATTTTCTTTTCAGAGTAACGCTACTTGAGCGGAAACAGCACGAAAATACGCAATTTGAGCAGATAAGCACAAAATTAACACGCTGCACTTTTCACACTAACTCAACATGAATTCAAAATAAACCATGCTGTCCTTCAATAACATGCAAGAATTCATGTTTCTAAAGTGGAAATGTCGTTCTATGACAGTTTGACACATCAAAACAAATGAATCTAAAATAATCACATTCATGTCAATTTCCTGTCAGAATAACGCTATTTAAGCGAGAAAAGGACAAAATCAACACTGGGTGCACTTTTCATAGTAACTCAACACGAATTCAAAATGAACCATGCTGACCGTCAATCACATGCAAGACTTGATGTTTCTAAAGTGGAACTTTCATTCTATGACAGTTTGACAAATAAATACAAATGAATCTAAAATACTCATATTCCGTCATTTTCAAGTCAAAATAACGCTATTTGAGCGAGAAAAGCACAAAATGAACATATACTGCACTTTTCACACTAACTCAACACGAATTCAAAAGAAACCATGCTGTCCTTCAAAAACATGCAACACTTGATGTTTCTAAAGTGGAAATGTCATTCTATGACAGTTTGACAAATAAATACAAATGAATCTAACATGCTCATATTCCGTCATTTTCAGGTCAAAATAACGCTATTTGAGCGAGAAAAGCACAAAATGAACATATACTGCACTTTTCACACTAACTCCACACGAATTCAAAAGAAACCATGCTGGCCTTCAAAAACATGCAAGAATTGATGTTTCTAAAGTGGAAATGTCATTCTATGACAGTTTGACAAATAAATACAAATGAATCTAACATACTCATATTCCGTCATTTTCAGCTCAAAATAACGCTATTTGAGCGAGAAAAGCACAAAATGAACATATACTGCACTTTTCACACTAACTCCACACGAATTCAAAAGAAACCATGCTGGCCTTCAAAAACATGCAAGAATTGATGTTTCTAAAGTGGAAATGTCATTCTATGACACTTTGACAAATAAATACAAATGAATCTAACATACTCATATTCCGTCATTTTCAGCTCAAAATAACGCTATTTGAGCGAGAAAAGCACAAAATGAACATATACTGCACTTTTCACACTAACTCCACACGAATTCAAAAGAAACCATGCTGGCCTTCAAAAACATGCAAGAATTGAAGTTTCTAAAGTGGAAATGTCATTCTATGACAGTTTGACACATTAATACAAACGAATCTAAAATAATCACATTCATGTCATTTTCTTTTCAGAGTAACGCTACTTGAGCGGAAACAGCACGAAAATACGCAATTTGAGCAGATAAGCACAAAATTAACACGCTGCACTTTTCACACTAACTCAACATGAATTCAAAATAAACCATGCTGTCCTTCAATAACATGCAAGAATTCATGTTTCTAAAGTGGAAATGTCGTTCTATGACAGTTTGACACATCAAAACAAATGAATCTAAAATAATCACATTCATGTCAATTTCCTGTCAGAATAACGCTATTTAAGCGAGAAAAGGACAAAATCAACACTGGGTGCACTTTTCATAGTAACTCAACACGAATTCAAAATGAACCATGCTGACCGTCAATCACATGCAAGACTTGATGTTTCTAAAGTGGAACTTTCATTCTATGACAGTTTGACAAATAAATACAAATGAATCTAAAATACTCATATTCCGTCATTTTCAAGTCAAAATAACGCTATTTGAGCGAGAAAAGCACAAAATGAACATATACTGCACTTTTCACACTAACTCAACACGAATTCAAAAGAAACCATGCTGTCCTTCAAAAACATGCAACACTTGATGTTTCTAAAGTGGAAATGTCATTCTATGACAGTTTGACAAATAAATACAAATGAATCTAACATGCTCATATTCCGTCATTTTCAGGTCAAAATAACGCTATTTGAGCGAGAAAAGCACAAAATGAACATATACTGCACTTTTCACACTAACTCCACACGAATTCAAAAGAAACCATGCTGGCCTTCAAAAACATGCAAGAATTGATGTTTCTAAAGTGGAAATGTCATTCTATGACAGTTTGACAAATAAATACAAATGAATCTAACATACTCATATTCCGTCATTTTCAGCTCAAAATAACGCTATTTGAGCGAGAAAAGCACAAAATGAACATATACTGCACTTTTCACACTAACTCCACACGAATTCAAAAGAAACCATGCTGTCCTTAAATAACATGCAAGAATTCATGTTTCTAAAGTGGAAATGTCATTCTCAGACAGTTTGACACATTAATACAAACGAATCTAAAATAACCACATTCATGTCATTTTCCCGTCAGAATAACGCTATTTGAGCGAGAAAAGCACAATAAGACGCTATTTGAGCAGATAAGCACAAAATCAATATTTGCTGCACCTTTCACACTAACTCAACACGAATTCAAAATAAACCATGCTGTCCTTCAAAAACATGCAAGACTTGATGTTTCTAAAGTGGAAATGTCATTCTCAGACAGTTTGACACAAATACAAAATAATTACATTCTGTCATTTTCCTATCAGAATAACGCTATTTAAGCGAGAACAGCACGAAAAGACGCTCATTGAGCAGATCGGCACATAATCAACACTTGCTGCACTTTTCACACTTACTCAACACGAATTCAAAATAAACCATGCTGTCCGTCAAAAACATGCAAGACTTGATGTTTCTAAAGTGGAATTGTCATTCTCAGACTGTTTGACACAAATACAAATGAATCAAAAATAATAACATTCTGTCATTTTCCTATCAGAATAACGCTATTTAAGCGAGAAAAGCACAAGACGCTCTTTGAGCAGATAAGCCCAAAATCAATACTTGCTGCACTTTTCACACTAACTCAACACGAATTCAATATAAACCATGCTGTCCTTCAAAACCATGCAACACTTGATGTTTCTAAAGTGGAAATGTCATTCTATGACAGTTTGACAAATAAATACAAATGAATCTAAAATAATCATATTCTGTCATTTTCAAGTCAGAATAACGCTATTTGAGCGAGAAAAGCACAATAAGACACTATTTGAGCGAGAAAAGCACAAAATCAACACTTGCTGCACTTTTCACACTAACTCAACACGAATTCAAAATAAACCATGCTGTCCTTCAAAAACATGCAAGAATTGATGTTTCTAAAGTGGAAATGTCATTCTATGACAGTTTGACACAAATACAAAATAATTACATTCTGTCATTTTCCTATCAGAATAACGCTATTTAAGCGAGAACAGCACGAAAAGACGCTCATTGAGCAGATCGGCACATAATCAACACTTGCTGCACTTTTCACACTAACTCAACACGAATTCAAAATAAACCATGCTGTCCGTCAAAAACATGCAAGACTTGATGTTTCTAAAGTGGAATTGTCATTCTCAGACTGTTTGACACAAATACAAATGAATCAAAAATAATAACATTCTGTCATTTTCCTATCAGAATAACGCTATTTAAGCGAGAAAAGCACAAGACGCTCTTTGAGCAGATAAGCCCAAAATCAATACTTGCTGCACTTTTCACACTAACTCAACACGAATTCAATATAAACCATGCTGTCCTTCAAAACCATGCAACACTTGATGTTTCTAAAGTGGAAATGTCATTCTATGACAGTTTGACAAATAAATACAAATGAATCTAAAATAATCATATTCTGTCATTTTCAAGTCAGAATAACGCTATTTGAGCGAGAAAAGCACAATAAGACACTATTTAAGCGAGAAAAGCACAAAATCAACACTTGCTGCACTTTTCACACTAACTCAACACGAATTCAAAATAAACCATGCTGTCCTTCAAAAACATGCAAGAATTGATGTTTCTAAAGTGGAAATGTCATTCTATGACAGTTTGACACATAAATACAAATGAATCTAAAATAATCACATTCTGTCATTGTCCTATCAGAATAACGCTATTTAAGCGAGAACAGCACGAAAAGACGCTCATTGAGCAGATAAGCACAAAATCAACACTTGCTGGACTTTTTACATTAACTCAACACGAATTCAAAAGAAACCATGCTGTCCTTCAATAACATGCAAGAATTCATGTTTCTAAAGTGGAAATGTCATTCTCAGACAGTTTGACACATTAATACAAACGAATCTAAAATAACCACATTCATGTCATTTTCCCGTCAGAATAACGCTATTTGAGCGAGAAAAGCACAATAAGACGCTATTTGAGCAGATAAGCACAAAATCAATATTTGCTGCACCTTTCACACTAACTCAACACGAATTCAAAATAAACCATGCTGTCCTTCAAAAACATGCAAGACTTGATGTTTCTAAAGTGGAAATGTCATTCTCAGACAGTTTGACACAAATACAAAATAATTACATTCTGTCATTTTCCTATCAGAATAACGCTATTTAAGCGAGAACAGCACGAAAAGACGCTCATTGAGCAGATCGGCACATAATCAACACTTGCTGCACTTTTCACACTAACTCAACACGAATTCAAAATAAACCATGCTGTCCGTCAAAAACATGCAAGACTTGATGTTTCTAAAGTGGAATTGTCATTCTCAGACTGTTTGACACAAATACAAATGAATCAAAAATAATAACATTCTGTCATTTTCCTATCAGAATAACGCTATTTAAGCGAGAAAAGCACAAGACGCTCTTTGAGCAGATAAGCCCAAAATCAATACTTGCTGCACTTTTCACACTAACTCAACACGAATTCAATATAAACCATGCTGTCCTTCAAAACCATGCAACACTTGATGTTTCTAAAGTGGAAATGTCATTCTATGACAGTTTGACAAATAAATACAAATGAATCTAAAATAATCATATTCTGTCATTTTCAAGTCAGAATAACGCTATTTGAGCGAGAAAAGCACAATAAGACACTATTTGAGCGAGAAAAGCACAAAATCAACACTTGCTGCACTTTTCACACTAACTCAACACGAATTCAAAATAAACCATGCTGTCCTTCAAAAACATGCAAGAATTGATGTTTCTAAAGTGGAAATGTCATTCTATGACAGTTTGACACAAATACAAAATAATTACATTCTGTCATTTTCCTATCAGAATAACGCTATTTAAGCGAGAACAGCACGAAAAGACGCTCATTGAGCAGATCGGCACATAATCAACACTTGCTGCACTTTTCACACTAACTCAACACGAATTCAAAATAAACCATGCTGTCCGTCAAAAACATGCAAGACTTGATGTTTCTAAAGTGGAATTGTCATTCTCAGACTGTTTGACACAAATACAAATGAATCAAAAATAATAACATTCTGTCATTTTCCTATCAGAATAACGCTATTTAAGCGAGAAAAGCACAAGACGCTCTTTGAGCAGATAAGCCCAAAATCAATACTTGCTGCACTTTTCACACTAACTCAACACGAATTCAATATAAACCATGCTGTCCTTCAAAACCATGCAACACTTGATGTTTCTAAAGTGGAAATGTCATTCTATGACAGTTTGACAAATAAATACAAATGAATCTAAAATAATCATATTCTGTCATTTTCAAGTCAGAATAACGCTATTTGAGCGAGAAAAGCACAATAAGACACTATTTAAGCGAGAAAAGCACAAAATCAACACTTGCTGCACTTTTCACACTAACTCAACACGAATTCAAAATAAACCATGCTGTCCTTCAAAAACATGCAAGAATTGATGTTTCTAAAGTGGAAATGTCATTCTATGACAGTTTGACACATCAATACAAATGAATCTAAAATAATCACATTCATGTCATTTTCCTGTCAGAATAACGCTATTTAAGCGAGAAAAGGACAAAATCAACATTGGGTGCACTTTTCATAGTAATTGAACACGAATTCAAAACAAACCATGCTGTCCTTTAAAAACATGCAAGAATTGATGTTTCTAAAGTGGAAATGTCATTCTATGACAGTTTGACACATAAATACAAATGAATCTAAAATAATCACATTCTGTCATTGTCCTATCAGAATAACGCTATTTAAGCGAGAACAGCACGAAAAGACGCTCATTGAGCAGATAAGCACAAAATCAACACTTGCTGGACTTTTTACATTAACTCAACACGAATTCAAAAGAAACCATGCTGTCCTTCAATAACATGCAAGAATTCATGTTTCTAAAGTGGAAATGTCATTCTCAGACAGTTTGACACATTAATACAAACGAATCTAAAATAACCACATTCATGTCATTTTCCCGTCAGAATAACGCTATTTGAGCGAGAAAAGCACAATAAGACGCTATTTGAGCAGATAAGCACAAAATCAATATTTGCTGCACCTTTCACACTAACTCAACACGAATTCAAAATAAACCATGCTGTCCTTCAAAAACATGCAAGACTTGATGTTTCTAAAGTGGAAATGTCATTCTCAGACAGTTTGACACAAATACAAAATAATTACATTCTGTCATTTTCCTATCAGAATAACGCTATTTAAGCGAGAACAGCACGAAAAGACGCTCATTGAGCAGATCGGCACATAATCAACACTTGCTGCACTTTTCACACTAACTCAACACGAATTCAAAATAAACCATGCTGTCCGTCAAAAACATGCAAGACTTGATGTTTCTAAAGTGGAATTGTCATTCTCAGACTGTTTGACACAAATACAAATGAATCAAAAATAATAACATTCTGTCATTTTCCTATCAGAATAACGCTATTTAAGCGAGAAAAGCACAAGACGCTCTTTGAGCAGATAAGCCCAAAATCAATACTTGCTGCACTTTTCACACTAACTCAACACGAATTCAATATAAACCATGCTGTCCTTCAAAACCATGCAACACTTGATGTTTCTAAAGTGGAAATGTCATTCTATGACAGTTTGACAAATAAATACAAATGAATCTAAAATAATCATATTCTGTCATTTTCAAGTCAGAATAACGCTATTTGAGCGAGAAAAGCACAATAAGACACTATTTGAGCGAGAAAAGCACAAAATCAACACTTGCTGCACTTTTCACACTAACTCAACACGAATTCAAAATAAACCATGCTGTCCTTCAAAAACATGCAAGAATTGATGTTTCTAAAGTGGAAATGTCATTCTATGACAGTTTGACACAAATACAAAATAATTACATTCTGTCATTTTCCTATCAGAATAACGCTATTTAAGCGAGAACAGCACGAAAAGACGCTCATTGAGCAGATCGGCACATAATCAACACTTGCTGCACTTTTCACACTAACTCAACACGAATTCAAAATAAACCATGCTGTCCGTCAAAAACATGCAAGACTTGATGTTTCTAAAGTGGAATTGTCATTCTCAGACTGTTTGACACAAATACAAATGAATCAAAAATAATAACATTCTGTCATTTTCCTATCAGAATAACGCTATTTAAGCGAGAAAAGGACAAAATCAACATTGGGTGCACTTTTCATAGTAATTGAACACGAATTCAAAACAAACCATGCTGTCCTTTAAAAACATGCAAGAATTGATGTTTCTAAAGTGGAAATGTCATTCTATGACAGTTTGACACATAAATACAAATGAATCTAAAATAATCACATTCTGTCATTGTCCTATCAGAATAACGCTATTTAAGCGAGAACAGCACGAAAAGACGCTCTTTGAGCAGATAAGCCCAAAATCAATACTTGCTGCACTTTTCACACTAACTCAACACGAATTCAATATAAACCATGCTGTCCTTCAAAACCATGCAACACTTGATGTTTCTAAAGTGGAAATGTCATTCTATGACAGTTTGACACATTAATACAAACGAATCTAAAATAACCACATTCATGTCATTTTCCCGTCAGAATAACGCTATTTGAGCGAGAAAAGCACAATAAGACGCTATTTGAGCAGATAAGCACAAAATCAATATTTGCTGCACCTTTCACACTAACTCAACACGAATTCAAAATAAACCATGCTGTCCTTCAAAAACATGCAAGACTTGATGTTTCTAAAGTGGAAATGTCATTCTCAGACAGTTTGACACAAATACAAAATAATTACATTCTGTCATTTTCCTATCAGAATAACGCTATTTAAGCGAGAACAGCACGAAAAGACGCTCATTGAGCAGATCGGCACATAATCAACACTTGCTGCACTTTTCACACTAACTCAACACGAATTCAAAATAAACCATGCTGTCCGTCAAAAACATGCAAGACTTGATGTTTCTAAAGTGGAATTGTCATTCTCAGACTGTTTGACACAAATACAAATGAATCAAAAATAATAACATTCTGTCATTTTCCTATCAGAATAACGCTATTTAAGCGAGAAAAGCACAAGACGCTCTTTGAGCAGATAAGCCCAAAATCAATACTTGCTGCACTTTTCACACTAACTCAACACGAATTCAATATAAACCATGCTGTCCTTCAAAACCATGCAACACTTGATGTTTCTAAAGTGGAAATGTCATTCTATGACAGTTTGACAAATAAATACAAATGAATCTAAAATAATCATATTCTGTCATTTTCAAGTCAGAATAACGCTATTTGAGCGAGAAAAGCACAATAAGACACTATTTGAGCGAGAAAAGCACAAAATCAACACTTGCTGCACTTTTCACACTAACTCAACACGAATTCAAAATAAACCATGCTGTCCTTCAAAAACATGCAAGAATTGATGTTTCTAAAGTGGAAATGTCATTCTATGACAGTTTGACACAAATACAAAATAATTACATTCTGTCATTTTCCTATCAGAATAACGCTATTTAAGCGAGAACAGCACGAAAAGACGCTCATTGAGCAGATCGGCACATAATCAACACTTGCTGCACTTTTCACACTAACTCAACACGAATTCAAAATAAACCATGCTGTCCGTCAAAAACATGCAAGACTTGATGTTTCTAAAGTGGAATTGTCATTCTCAGACTGTTTGACACAAATACAAATGAATCAAAAATAATAACATTCTGTCATTTTCCTATCAGAATAACGCTATTTAAGCGAGAAAAGCACAAGACGCTCTTTGAGCAGATAAGCCCAAAATCAATACTTGCTGCACTTTTCACACTAACTCAACACGAATTCAATATAAACCATGCTGTCCTTCAAAACCATGCAACACTTGATGTTTCTAAAGTGGAAATGTCATTCTATGACAGTTTGACAAATAAATACAAATGAATCTAAAATAATCATATTCTGTCATTTTCAAGTCAGAATAACGCTATTTGAGCGAGAAAAGCACAATAAGACACTATTTGAGCGAGAAAAGCACAAAATCAACACTTACTGCACTTTTCACACTAACTCAACACGAATTCAAAATAAACCATGCTGTCCTTCAAAAACATGCAAGAATTGATGTTTCTAAAGTGGAAATGTCATTCTATGACAGTTTGACACATCAATACAAATGAATCTAAAATAATCACATTCATGTCATTTTCCTGTCAGAATAACGCTATTTAAGCGAGAAAAGGACAAAATCAACATTGGGTGCACTTTTCATAGTAATTGAACACGAATTCAAAATAAACCATGCTGTCCTTTAAAAACATGCAAGAATTGATGTTTCTAAAGTGGAAATGTCATGCTATGACAGTTTGACACATAAATACAAATGAATCTAAAATAATCACATTCTGTCATTGTCCTATCAGAATAACGCTATTTAAGCGAGAACAGCACGAAAAGACGCTCATTGAGCAGATAAGCACAAAATCAACACTTGCTGGACTTTTTACATTAACTCAACACGAATTCAAAAGAAACCATGCTGTCCTTCAATAACATGCAAGAATTCATGTTTCTAAAGTGGAAATGTCATTCTCAGACAGTTTGACACATTAATACAAACGAATCTAAAATAACCACATTCATGTCATTTTCCCGTCAGAATAACGCTATTTGAGCGAGAAAAGCACAATAAGACGCTATTTGAGCAGATAAGCACAAAATCAATATTTGCTGCACCTTTCACACTAACTCAACACGAATTCAAAATAAACCATGCTGTCCTTCAAAAACATGCAAGACTTGATGTTTCTAAAGTGGAAATGTCATTCTCAGACAGTTTGACACAAATACAAAATAATTACATTCTGTCATTTTCCTATCAGAATAACGCTATTTAAGCGAGAACAGCACGAAAAGACGCTCATTGAGCAGATCGGCACATAATCAACACTTGCTGCACTTTTCACACTAACTCAACACGAATTCAAAATAAACCATGCTGTCCGTCAAAAACATGCAAGACTTGATGTTTCTAAAGTGGAATTGTCATTCTCAGACTGTTTGACACAAATACAAATGAATCAAAAATAATAACATTCTGTCATTTTCCTATCAGAATAACGCTATTTAAGCGAGAAAAGCACAAGACGCTCTTTGAGCAGATAAGCCCAAAATCAATACTTGCTGCACTTTTCACACTAACTCAACACGAATTCAATATAAACCATGCTGTCCTTCAAAACCATGCAACACTTGATGTTTCTAAAGTGGAAATGTCATTCTATGACAGTTTGACAAATAAATACAAATGAATCTAAAATAATCATATTCTGTCATTTTCAAGTCAGAATAACGCTATTTGAGCGAGAAAAGCACAATAAGACACTATTTGAGCGAGAAAAGCACAAAATCAACACTTGCTGCACTTTTCACACTAACTCAACACGAATTCAAAATAAACCATGCTGTCCTTCAAAAACATGCAAGAATTGATGTTTCTAAAGTGGAAATGTCATTCTATGACAGTTTGACACAAATACAAAATAATTACATTCTGTCATTTTCCTATCAGAATAACGCTATTTAAGCGAGAACAGCACGAAAAGACGCTCATTGAGCAGATCGGCACATAATCAACACTTGCTGCACTTTTCACACTAACTCAACACGAATTCAAAATAAACCATGCTGTCCGTCAAAAACATGCAAGACTTGATGTTTCTAAAGTGGAATTGTCATTCTCAGACTGTTTGACACAAATACAAATGAATCAAAAATAATAACATTCTGTCATTTTCCTATCAGAATAACGCTATTTAAGCGAGAAAAGCACAAGACGCTCTTTGAGCAGATAAGCCCAAAATCAATACTTGCTGCACTTTTCACACTAACTCAACACGAATTCAATATAAACCATGCTGTCCTTCAAAACCATGCAACACTTGATGTTTCTAAAGTGGAAATGTCATTCTATGACAGTTTGACAAATAAATACAAATGAATCTAAAATAATCATATTCTGTCATTTTCAAGTCAGAATAACGCTATTTGAGCGAGAAAAGCACAATAAGACACTATTTGAGCGAGAAAAGCACAAAATCAACACTTACTGCACTTTTCACACTAACTCAACACGAATTCAAAATAAACCATGCTGTCCTTCAAAAACATGCAAGAATTGATGTTTCTAAAGTGGAAATGTCATTCTATGACAGTTTGACACATCAATACAAATGAATCTAAAATAATCACATTCATGTCATTTTCCTGTCAGAATAACGCTATTTAAGCGAGAAAAGGACAAAATCAACATTGGGTGCACTTTTCATAGTAATTGAACACGAATTCAAAATAAACCATGCTGTCCTTTAAAAACATGCAAGAATTGATGTTTCTAAAGTGGAAATGTCATGCTATGACAGTTTGACACATAAATACAAATGAATCTAAAATAATCACATTCTGTCATTGTCCTATCAGAATAACGCTATTTAAGCGAGAACAGCACGAAAAGACGCTCATTGAGCAGATAAGCACAAAATCAACACTTGCTGGACTTTTTACATTAACTCAACACGAATTCAAAAGAAACCATGCTGTCCTTCAATAACATGCAAGAATTCATGTTTCTAAAGTGGAAATGTCATTCTCAGACAGTTTGACACATTAATACAAACGAATCTAAAATAACCACATTCATGTCATTTTCCCGTCAGAATAACGCTATTTGAGCGAGAAAAGCACAATAAGACGCTATTTGAGCAGATAAGCACAAAATCAATATTTGCTGCACCTTTCACACTAACTCAACACGAATTCAAAATAAACCATGCTGTCCTTCAAAAACATGCAAGACTTGATGTTTCTAAAGTGGAAATGTCATTCTCAGACAGTTTGACACAAATACAAAATAATTACATTCTGTCATTTTCCTATCAGAATAACGCTATTTAAGCGAGAACAGCACGAAAAGACGCTCATTGAGCAGATCGGCACATAATCAACACTTGCTGCACTTTTCACACTAACTCAACACGAATTCAAAATAAACCATGCTGTCCGTCAAAAACATGCAAGACTTGATGTTTCTAAAGTGGAATTGTCATTCTCAGACTGTTTGACACAAATACAAATGAATCAAAAATAATAACATTCTGTCATTTTCCTATCAGAATAACGCTATTTAAGCGAGAAAAGCACAAGACGCTCTTTGAGCAGATAAGCCCAAAATCAATACTTGCTGCACTTTTCACACTAACTCAACACGAATTCAATATAAACCATGCTGTCCTTCAAAACCATGCAACACTTGATGTTTCTAAAGTGGAAATGTCATTCTATGACAGTTTGACAAATAAATACAAATGAATCTAAAATAATCATATTCTGTCATTTTCAAGTCAGAATAACGCTATTTGAGCGAGAAAAGCACAATAAGACACTATTTGAGCGAGAAAAGCACAAAATCAACACTTGCTGCACTTTTCACACTAACTCAACACGAATTCAAAATAAACCATGCTGTCCTTCAAAAACATGCAAGAATTGATGTTTCTAAAGTGGAAATGTCATTCTATGACAGTTTGACACAAATACAAAATAATTACATTCTGTCATTTTCCTATCAGAATAACGCTATTTAAGCGAGAACAGCACGAAAAGACGCTCATTGAGCAGATCGGCACATAATCAACACTTGCTGCACTTTTCACACTAACTCAACACGAATTCAAAATAAACCATGCTGTCCGTCAAAAACATGCAAGACTTGATGTTTCTAAAGTGGAATTGTCATTCTCAGACTGTTTGACACAAATACAAATGAATCAAAAATAATAACATTCTGTCATTTTCCTATCAGAATAACGCTATTTAAGCGAGAAAAGCACAAGACGCTCTTTGAGCAGATAAGCCCAAAATCAATACTTGCTGCACTTTTCACACTAACTCAACAGGAATTCAATATAAACCATGCTGTCCTTCAAAACCATGCAACACTTGATGTTTCTAAAGTGGAAATGTCATTCTATGACAGTTTGACAAATAAATACAAATGAATCTAAAATAATCATATTCTGTCATTTTCAAGTCAGAATAACGCTATTTGAGCGAGAAAAGCACAATAAGACACTATTTGAGCGAGAAAAGCACAAAATCAACACTTACTGCACTTTTCACACTAACTCAACACGAATTCAAAATAAACCATGCTGTCCTTCAAAAACATGCAAGAATTGATGTTTCTAAAGTGGAAATGTCATTCTATGACAGTTTGACACATCAATACAAATGAATCTAAAATAATCACATTCATGTCATTTTCCTGTCAGAATAACGCTATTTAAGCGAGAAAAGGACAAAATCAACATTGGGTGCACTTTTCATAGTAATTGAACACGAATTCAAAATAAACCATGCTGTCCTTTAAAAACATGCAAGAATTGATGTTTCTAAAGTGGAAATGTCATGCTATGACAGTTTG
Source organism: Chaetodon auriga (assembly GCF_051107435.1). Taxonomy (NCBI): domain Eukaryota; kingdom Metazoa; phylum Chordata; class Actinopteri; order Chaetodontiformes; family Chaetodontidae; genus Chaetodon; species Chaetodon auriga. The sequence continues at coordinate 437,376 of NW_027481990.1, read as the reverse complement.
ACACATAAATACAAATGAATCTAAAATAATCACATTCTGTCATTGTCCTATCAGAATAACGCTATTTAAGCGAGAACAGCACGAAAAGACGCTCATTGAGCAGATAAGCACAAAATCAACACTTGCTGGACTTTTACACTAACTCAACACGAATTCAAAAGAAACCATGCTGTCCTTCAATAACATGCAAGAATTCATGTTTCTAAAGTGGAAATGTCATTCTCAGACAGTTTGACACATTAATACAAACGAATCTAAAATAACCACATTCATGTCATTTTCCCGTCAGAATAACGCTATTTGAGCGAGAAAAGCACAATAAGACGCTATTTGAGCAGATAAGCACAAAATCAATATTTGCTGCACCTTTCACACTAACTCAACACGAATTCAAAATAAACCATGCTGTCCTTCAAAAACATGCAAGACTTGATGTTTCTAAAGTGGAAATGTCATTCTCAGACAGTTTGACACAAATACAAAATAATTACATTCTGTCATTTTCCTATCAGAATAACGCTATTTAAGCGAGAACAGCACGAAAAGACGCTCATTGAGCAGATCGGCACATAATCAACACTTGCTGCACTTTTCACACTAACTCAACACGAATTCAAAATAAACCATGCTGTCCTTCAAAAACATGCAAGAATTGATGTTTCTAAAGTGGAAATGTCATTCTCAGACAGTTTGACATATTAATACAAACGAATCTAAAATAATCACATTCATGTCATTTTCCTTTCAGAGTAACGCTATTTGAGCGGAAACAGCACGAAAATACGCAATTTGAGCAGATAAGCACAAAATTAACACGCTGCACTTTTCACACGAACTCAACATGAATTCAAAAGAAACCATGCTGTCCTTCAATAACATGCAAGAATTCATGTTTCTAAAGTGGAAATGTCGTTCTATGACAGTTTGACACATCAATACAAATGAATCTAAAATAATCACATTCATGTCATTTTCCTGTCAGAATAACGCTATTTAAGCGAGAAAAGGACAAAATCAACATTGGGTGCACTTTTCATAGTAACTCAACACGAATTCAAAATAAACCATGCTGTCCTTCAAAAACATGCAAGAATTGATGTTTCTAAAGTGGAATTGTCATTCTCAGACAGTTTGACACAAATACAAATGAATCTAAAATAATCACATTCTGTCATTGTCCTATCAGAATAACGCTATTTAAGCGAGAACAGCACGAAAAGACGCTCATTGAGCAGATAAGCACAAAATCAATACTTGCTGCAATTTTCACACTAACGCAACACGAATTTAAAATAAACCGTGCTGTCCTTCAATAACATGCAAGAATTGATGTTTCTAAAGTGGAATTGTCATTCTCAGACAGTTTGACACAAATACAAATGAATCTAAAATAATCACATTCTGTCATTGTCCTATCAGAATAACGCTATTTCAGCGAGAACAGCACGAAAAGACGCTCATTGAGCAGATAAGCACAAAATCAACACTTGCTGCACTTTTCACACTAACTCAACACGAATTCAAAATAAACCATGCTGTCCTTCAATAACATGCAAGAATTCATGTTTCTAAAGTGGAAATGTCATTCTCAGACAGTTTGACACATTAATACATACGAATCTAAAATAACCACATTCATGTCATTTTCCTGTCAGAATAACGCTATTTGAGCGAGAAAAGCACAAGACGCTATTTGAGCAGATAAGCACAAAATCAACACTTGCTGCACTTTTCACACTAACTCAACACGAATTCAAAATAAACCATGCTGTCCTTCAAAAACATGCAAGAAATCATTTTCCTAAAATGGAAATGTCATTCTCAGACAGTTTGACACATTAATACAAATGAATCTAAAATAATCACATTCATGTCATTTTCCTGTCAGAGTAACGCTATTTGAGCGAGAAAAGCACAACATATGACAAGATGAACACCAGTTGCATTTTTAACATAAACTACATACGTAGTCAAAATAAGTCGTGTCATTCAATAATATGCACAATTGACCAGCGCTAACCAGCAGTCCCACGGCTGTTTTCAAGCAGCCCCTGCGGAGTTTTTAGTGCCGCCGCACGGCCACATGCGTACCCGTTGGTATGCTGGAGGACAACAGCGGGTGACCGCCTGCTCATCATACATTTATCGCCTGTACATCAACCGCAATAACGGCTGGAATAATTACCGACCGTGTCGGTACCAGCATCCCCGTACGTCAAACAACAATCCGAACACACCAGCTCAGAACAGGGTCCAATCCCAGGATCCGGACTTTACACACAAGGTCGGCTCTTTTCTATTCACAATTGATGTGGACAGCCTTTATAGTGAGATTAATACATAAGAAGACATCTGAGCAAATAAAAACATTTTTTGAGGAGGAATTTGCAATGTTTTTGGATATCTTAACAAGCATAATCCCTCTATAAAATGTAAATCCATAATTCATCACAATTCGGTTAATTCCTTGGACACAACCACATTTAAAGGACCTTTAAAAATTGTGTGCATATGGTGATTTGTAAAAGATATGTGTGAGAAACAAGCCTGACAATACATGTACAGTTTACATGTCATAAATACAATGTTGTAAAACAAAAGAATACTGACCGGCATGTTTTTCAGCATTTTGTCTCCCATGACTTGGATGCAGTGCATCCCCTGGCCCTATAGTGTAATCTACACTGGTCCACGGCCCAGAGACGAAGAGCTGAGAGAGACTGGGTTAATAAAATAGGAACAAATCCACACGGCCTTAATGAAAGTGTTGAGGAGGAGAGCAGAGGGTGGGGAGGGGAATCGTCATTCTAAGACAGCTTGACACAAAACGGCTGAATTTTAAATAATGACATTCATCTGATTTTACTGTCAAAATCACATTGGATGAGCGAGACAAGCATAAATTTAATTTAAAAAAAGGTTTGTTTTGGTGATGTGTGCTTGTGTACGTGTGTGTGTGCTACCACTTCAGACTGTGTGCATTGTAGAGATCTCATGAAGCTCATCTGTTCCATCTGATGCAGCCACAGGTAAGTTGCTCAAGTAAGCTGAGCAGTACATCACACCCTCCTCGGATGAAAGAGATACTGGATCGCTGTGTTTCGCTCCATGTCGTTCCACAATATGAGGAGACTAGAAAAAAAAGCAATACAGAAATCAACAATTTAATTGTAATTAAAAATCATAATCCTAATAATAATATCTTATAGATAGATCTTATGTAGCGCTTTTCAGTGTGCTCAAAGACGGTGCAAGTAATGAAATAAGTGAATAGATCAATACATATTTACATACATACATACACAAATACATTGCATTTGAAATGCTCACAATCTTTGACTCCTTTCTTCTCTGAAATGGTAAAACCTTTAACAATATACTCCACTACAAGACCTCTTCCAGATTGCTGTCTCTCTTTGACTTTTCTCAGCGACGGTCTAAGGTAAGGTGCTCTTCTAGAAAATATTGAGTGTTTTCAATAACAGGCAAAGAGGGCATCAGTGCTCTCCCTGGTGATCTCATATTGTAACTACACTTGTTAAAATTTACTGGCTGGTCATTCTATGTGGGCCACACTATGATATCCTTCAAGAATATCCACAGTTGAGTGTCTCTGAGCTGGAAGTTTGATTCTCAGACCTAATGGTACTTTATAAGAGCTTCACCCAAAATAGTCACGTTCATGTGATTTCAGTGTCAACATCACGTGACCTCAGTGTCAGAGGCATAAATGAACATTTGCTGTGTGCGTGGAACATTGGCAATTTAAGCAAAACAAAACCAAGCCATACTTCATTAACACCCACATTTGAGTGTGTCTCAGATGAAAATGGTTTATCAAAGAGTTGATAAAAATAAAAGAGAAAGAATAAAGAGGTGAAACTATTGACAGTATATCAGTATATCAGGATATACTTCAAATCCCCATTGGATTTAAAATGAGAATAAGGGAGCACTGGACAGTACTGGGATGTTCCTCAGTAAATTAATAAATCACCTCAGGGATGTGCCATATCTTATCATATATTCATGATAATGCCAGTATAATTTCTGTGATTACAAAATTCATATTGTCTCATCTCTCGTCTCGTCATCTTCCGCTTATCGGGGTCCGGGTCGCGGGGGCAGTAGCATCAGCAAGGAAGCCCTGACAGCCCTCTCCGCAGCCACTTCCACCAGCTCCTGCTGAGGGATCCCAAGGCGTTCCGAGGCCAGCTGAGAGACATAATCCCTCCAGCATGTCCTGGGTCCGCCCGGTGGTGTCAAGTTGAAAAAATCTGTTTGTATGGAACTACAGTTTATCTTTGTGGACTGTTTTGATACCAAATTGACAAGAAGTCTAATAATTTGTTTGTATTGAATACTGACAGTGGCTGAACAGGCTAATTATCAGCTACAAAAGCTAATGTGTCTCTATATGCTGTGCTGTGTGTCTGCAGTGTATCTAGTGCCAAGAAGAGAAAAACAAGTTTCTCATCAGTGTGTTTAATGTTTAGCATGTCAAAAGTGATTTCATTCATTTTTGTGACTGCTCTTATGAGCTCAGACTCAAATGCTAATAGTTACATGGGTGTGGAAACTCTAGCGCCCTGCTTCACTGACCTCTGCCATCATGAAGTGCTTTGAAAGGCTTGCCATGCAACAAATAAGATCCAGCCTCCCCTCTCTCCTGGACCTGTTTCAGTATCCATATCAGGCCAACTGGTCCACCGATGATCATCCCTCAGCAGTTAAGCTTGGCCTGAGCAACCTCCTCTGGAAGTGGTGGCAGGACTTGGGCACAGAGAGATCACATGCAGCACAGGTCAGCATCAGCAACAGTGATGAGACCAATTACAGGGACGAGGTGAACCCACTGGCCATGTGGTGTGGAAATACCAATCTCTCCCTGAATGTGGGGAAAACAAAGGAGATTGTAATTGACTTCTGGAGAACCCACCCCCAACACCCCCTGCTTACCACAAATCGTTCTGCTGTGAGAGGGTGAGCAGCACCAAATTACTGAGGACCTCTCCTGAACAACAAACACTGCATCAGTGGCAAACAAAGCCCAGCAGTGCCTCTCCTTCTTCCTCAAATTAAAGAGAGTGAGAGCACCCCTCATGTGCTCTTTTTACCGAGGTACCATACAAGCTCCACCAAACTGAACTATTTAACCTCACACTTTTTACAATTAAAATTAATTTGTCATTTGGCAGACGCTTTTATCCAAAGCGACGTACATATGAGATTTTCATAACTCACAACTTTTTTTTGTGATCACATTTTATGTCTTGGTACTAAATAGTCTTATGTATCTTATTTACAAGACGACATGCCATTTCTGTTTTTCCATGGTCGCGCGTTTGCACTTCTCCTCTGCTCTCTGCATCGCGCAAAGCGGAGTTCCGCCCCGATGTGCGCGCACACACACATGCACACGCACGCACACACACGCACGCACACACACACACACACACACACACACACACACACACACACACACACACACACACACGTGTGTGCGCGCACACTCCCACCAGCGGACAGAGAGCGCTTTTCCTGTACATGTACAATACAGGAGTACATGTGGTTCATACATAGAGCAGTGTTTCCCCTATCATCATGTTAGGGGGGCAGACAAAAATATCTGTGTTTTAACTCGATAAATAGGCCAGACTTCCCATATCAAGAGGCTCTGGAAATGTTCGCCCAGAGCCTAACTGTTCAGTTGTTATATTGACTGCTGTCATTAAAATAAACACATGAAGACCATGATTCCTTTCAGTGTTTGTGTCTGTGTTCGTCTCCATAATAAATGAATAGCATGACTAAGTTAACCCTTCCTTTTTCATTATCTTTTTTTTCTCCCCAGGCAAAGACCCGCGACCCACTGAAAACGGTTCCGCAAGCCACTTTTGGACCGCGACCCACCAATTGAGAATCACTGATGCAGAGGACAGTTGAGAAAAAAGTCACCACAGAAAAATGGCCTCGCAAATACAGAGAGCATTAAGAGTCCATAATAAATGAACAGCATAGCTAAATGAACCCTTCCCTGCTCATTATCTTTTTCTGTTTTCCCCGGTCAAAGGCCACTGAAAACGGGTACGAGACCCACTTTTGGACCGCGACCCACCAGTTGAAAATCACTGCTGTACAATATATGTCCATAATCTGTCATCAGAAAATCAAGTGCATAATAGTAACAGACTGCTGTATCCAGTCCATAAGAAAGAACGCCACTGCAAGTCCTTCCCAACAGCTGTCAGACTGTTTAAAAGGTCCCATATTATGAAGCTTTTTCAATAAATTACTATGATTTCCATAAAACATGTTTTTGAAGCTGTTTGCTGGAAATAGCTTTTTGAAAAAGATTCTCATCCCCCTGTTTCCCTCTGTTTCAGCCCCTTTCAGAATGTGCTGTTTCTGGTGTCTGTAGCTTTAAATGCAAATCAGCTGCTGCTGCTGCCCACCCACGTTACCATGGTAATGGGGAGAGCTTAGGCTCACGTAGCGTGTGAAGGTAGTGGACATGGCGGCAATGAATAGACTGAGTCCTTCAGTAGTTCAATGTACATGTTCGAACTTGAATCGGATCCTGAGCCATTTGAGAATACTTTTCAAAAACAAAGTCAATAGCCTTATGTTTATCTTATTTACATGACAGCATGACACCCCCCCCCCCCACGCACACACACACTCCCACCAGCGGGCAGAGAGCGCTTTTTCACTGAGTACATGTGGTCCATACATATAGCCGGGGCTGGACTGGGACCAAAAAATGGCCCGGGCATTTTTGGCCATGGCGGCCCACCATGATTATTTATACGATATGCGGAGGCACACGACATACCAGAGCATATATGCGCACATTGTGTTGTTTCAAAAATTAAAATAAAGCACAGTAGCATACATGGAAAAGAGTAACCATGCTAAAAAATGACCCCCGTTTGGACCATGACCCACCAGATTTAGAGGATAGTTGAGAAAAAAGTCACCACATAGAAATGGCCTTGCAGAAACAGGGTGCATTAAGAGTCCATAATAACATTATTTGGTGTAGGGTTGGGATCAATAAAGTCCTATCTTGTCTTATGTCAATCATCTTTCATCGCAATGAGGATGACTTCATTAAATCATCATACCTAGTGACAACTAATCAGTCTTTCTTGTATGTTATCCTTCCCCTGTTGAAATATTGCACATCTACAAAAAAATTTGTATTAAGTATCTCAGTGAAGCCAAACTGTGAGACTGCACCTTCAACATGTTCAGAAGAACACGGCAAGCTGCCTTCACTTTGTGAGGCAGGAGGACCAAGCTGATAAATAGGCCTCAAAATGTCTTTCTGAAAGAGTGAAACATACATTTTTACAATTCTTCAAATGACGCACTGATAACTCTTTTAGAAGCAAATTTAATCTATTCAAGGTACATGTCTGTCCTCACTCATATATATTCTGAATCTCCTCATCAGTATTCTGAATAGCAGATGCTGGAATAAAATACCATCCTTCTAAATTTATGTAAAACTACACACATTTCAGAGACACAATTCACTGAAATAAGACATGTCCCCAACAATGTCCTCAGTATCTGACACACTGACAGTTTCCTGTATGGTACTCTATGCTGTAAAAAGGTAAAAGAACATTTAGAGTTGGTATCTTTCAATGGGCCACAACTCACATGTCTGTGTTTACTGGACCTTTGGCAACTAAGGTTAAATGAAGATTTTAAAATGAACAGTATTGCATGCTCTCACTGGGCAGTTAAAAGTGCTAATTTAATCCACCACACAGGTATTCACTTGCATTTTCATGTTGCTATTGCCATATTCTGTGCAACTCACACACACAGTCATGCCTGGAAATGGAGACCACAATTTTCAAAAGCACTTTTGCCAGACTCGGTAATCACAGACTCGCAACGTCCCATTATGATGAGAATGCAGCATATCCAAAAAAAAAAAGAAAAAAAAAAAAGACACCTGCTTTCAACCTATTCCAACACACGTGAAAATACACCTGAAACAGCAATAATATCACATCTTAAAAATCAAACCCGCATATATCCACCATGAAACAGCGTAACATTAACGATACTGTATGGCACATTAGCCTGTAATAAGTTCAGTCGTGCCTGCAAATGGAGACCACAATTTTTCAAAAGCACTTTTGCCAGACTCGCTAATCACAGACTCACAACGTCCCATTATGGTGATAATGCAGCACATCCAAAAAAAAAACCAAACAAAAAAGACACCTGCTTTCAACCTATTCCAACACACGTGAAAATACACGTGAAACAGCAATAATATCACATCTTAAAAATCAAACCCGCATATATCCACCATGAAACAGCGTAACATTAACGATACTATATGGCACATTAGCCTGTAATAAGTTCAGTCATGCCTGCAAAGCACCTTTGCAAGACTTGCTAATCAAACACAATTTCATTAACGAAAGAAAGACAACAAAATGCTATCAATTTAGCCTATGTCCCAGAGAGGATAATCTGAGTCAGATCAAAAATTAAAATTATTAAATTGTTAAAACGCTTACCTTGCTAACGTTGACTTGACCTGATCGGCAAGGGAAGACGGGCTGGAACAACGACGAAGTCCAGAGAAGTCAGAGGGACTACGGGGACGCAGACGTTGACGTCACTTCTATTGGGAATACTTCAAAGATGTCCTTGGTGTGCTGGATGAACGGCACATCAAAGATGTTTCTATTCTGGAGTCCAGGTGGCGTTTTGTTTTTTTTTTTTTTGTTTTTTTTTTTTCAAAGGATCTTTAATGCATTGTACATTTGAATACAGGGTGTGGACAGAAAGAGCTCCTGCATTCAAACATCTTTGACGCATCATTCAAACAGCACATTAACTATGCGCTGCGCAACGGTGGTACTGTCAGGACGTCGCCCACCATCCTCGTCTGACATTTTTGGACATTGTTACAGCCCATCTTCAGTTATCAGCAAGATCAAGTCAACGTTAGCAAGGTAAGCACTGTAATATGATTGGAATAATTAAGATTATCCATGCATTTGTGTTCGGGATGGCGACTGTCATCGCCAGAGCTTAGACTGTGTCTAGCCAGGTAACGTTAATGCTATGCATGTTAAGTCATGTTAACAATGAAGGCTTTTATTTTCTTTTTGTCTCCACCACTATTGCCTGTGATTACTGATTTTTGCTAAAGTGCTTTGGTAAAACGCGGACCCCGTTTCCCTGCATGACTGAACATATTACAGGCTAATATGCCATAGTATGCTGAGAGTTAGCTAATGTTATGCTGTTAGTTTCGTGCTAGATGTGTGCTAGTTTGAGGTGAAGTTGTAGCTTTTCGTTGATGAAATTGTGTTTGATTAGCAAGTCTTGCAAAGCCTAATGTGCCGTATAGTATGGTGGATATATGGCCGTTTGATTTTTAAGATGTAACATTATTGCTGTTTCACTTGCGGAGAATCCATTTACACATGTGTGTTGGATTAGGTTGAAAGCAGTTTTGTTTTTGTTTTTGTTTTTTTGATGTGCTACACTGCATTCTCACCATAATGGGACATTGTGAGTCTGTGATTAGCAAGTCTGGCAAAAGTGCTTTTGAAAAAATGTGGTCTCCATTTGCAGGCACGACTGAACTTATTGCAGGCTAATATGCCATAATATGCTGAGAGTTGGCTAATGTTATGCTGTTAGTTTCATGCAAGATGTGTGGTAATTTGAGGTGAAGTTGTGGCTTTTTCATATGTGTGGAATCTACATACACTTTTGTTGATGAAATTGTGTTTGATTAGCAAGTCTTGCAAGGTTGCTTTTGGAAAAAACGGTGGTCTCCATTTGCAGGCATGACTGAACTTATTACAGGCTGATGTGCCATACAGTATGGTGGATATATGGCGGTTTGATTTTTAAGATGTAACATTCTTGCTGTTTCACTTGCAGAGAATCCGTTCACTTGTATTTTCATGTGTGTTGGAATAGGTTGAAAGCAGCAGGTGTTTTTTTTTTTCTTTTTCTTTTCTTTTCTTTTCTTTTTTTTTTTTATTGGATATGCTGCATTCTCACCATAATGGGACATTGTGAGTCTGGCAAAAGTGCTTTTGAAAAAATGTGGTCTCCATTTCCAGGCATGACTGAAATGGGACATTGTGAGTTGCACAGGATATGGCAATAGCAACATGAAAATGCAAGTGAATACCTGCCCAGTGAGAGCATGCAAAACTGTTCATTTTAAAATCTTCATTTAACCTTAGTTGCCAAAGGTCCAGTAAACACAGACATGTGAGTTGTGGCCCATTGAAAGATGCCAACTCTAAATGTTCTTTTACCTTTTTACAGCATAGAGTACCATACAGGAAACTGTCAGTGTGTCAGATACTGAGGACATTGTTGGGGACATGTCTTATTTCAGTGAATTGTGTCTCTGAAATGTGTGTAGTTTTACATAAATTTAGAAGGATGGTATTTTATTCCAGCATCTGCTATTCAGAATACTGATGAGGAGATTCAGAATATATATGAGTGAGGACAGACATGTACCTTGAATAGATTAAATTTGCTTCTAAAAGAGTTATCAGTGCGTCATTTGAAGAATTGTAAAAATGTATGTTTCACTCTTTCAGAAAGACATTTTGAGGCCTATTTATCAGCTTGGTCCTCCTGCCTCACAAAGTGAAGGCAGCTTGCCGTGTTCTTCTGAACATGTTGAAGGTGCAGTCTCACAGTTTGGCTTCACTGAGATACTTAATACAAATTTTTTTGTAGATGTGCAATATTTCAACAGGCGAAGGATAACATACATACATGAAGGACTAATTAGTTGTCACTAGGTATGATGATTTAATGAAGTCATCCTCATTACGATGAAAGATGATTGACATAAGACAAGATAGGACTTTATTGATCCCACACCAGGTAATTTATTATGGACTCTTAATGCTCTCTGTATCTGCAAGGCCATTTCTATGTGGTGATTTTTTTCTCAACTGGTGGGTCACGGTCCAAAAGTGGGTCACAGGCGGACATCAGGGTGGAATTCCGCCGTGCACGATACAGAGAGCAGAGGAGCAATGTAAACGTGCGACCATATAGAGACAGAAATGACATGCCCTCCTGTAAGTAAGATAATAAGATAAGGCTATTGAGTTTGTGCTGTATTGTGTTTAATAAAGGGACAAGGTATAGACCTGTTCTATAGGAAATGTATTCTCAAATGACTTATGTTGTGATCTAGCGCTATATAGAAAATAAAATCAAATAAAATCAACCTGACCTTCAAGGGGGGGGTGGCCTTCCTAATATAATGGTAGGGAACCACTGCTCTATGTATGGACCACATGTACTCAGAGAAAAAGCGCTCTCTGCCCGCTGGTGGGTGGGTGTGCACACACATGTCTGTGTGTGTGTGTGTGTGTGTGTGTGTGTGTGTGTGTGTGTGTGTGCAGGTGTTTTTGTTTACGCGTGGGTGTGCGTGTGTGTGTGCGCGCGCACCGATCCAGAGAGCAGAGAAGAATTGTAAACATGCGACCACGTAGAGACAGAAATGACATGTCCTCCTGTAAATAAGATAAATAAGATAAGGTTATATAGTTTGTTTAATAAAAGACAAGATATTGACCTGTTCTATACGAAAGGTATTCTCAAATGGCTTATGTTGTGAGCTGGCACTATATAGAAAATAAAATTAAATAAAATTCACTTGACCTTCAAACTGCAACCTGAATGTTCAGCCTTTTCACAGAATTCTGTCTTGGCTGATTTTTTAAAATGCAAATCAATCTACTAATTGTTATTGTTATATTGCAACAATAAAATTAAGTCTATAGATGGACATACATAGATACACACACACACACACACACACACACACACACACACACACACACACATATAGTATTTGAATTCCCTGTGGTCTCTGGGGAAAACATTATACCAATTTCCCTTTAAGACATGTGATGTATTAACAATTCCTTATGTGTCCATAAAAAACACATTCCTCCAGAAGCACAAGATAAAAGGCATTATATGTCAGCAGTCTTCTTGTCAATTTGCATCAAAACAATCCACAAAGATAAACTGTATTTCCATACAAACAGATTTTTTTCAACTTGTCAAAATATTACCATTATCAAAATATGAATTTCAGACAGCTTCTGTGTCCGGGGATTGGACCGTCAGGGAGGACACCACGGGGGCGGACCCAGGACACTGGAGGGATTATGTCTCTCGGCTGGCCTGGGAACGCCTTGGGATCCCTCAGCAGGAGCTGGTGGAAGTGGCTGCGGAGAGGGCTGTCTGGGTTTCCTTGCTGAGGCTGCTGCCCCCGCGACCCAGACCTGGATAAGTGGAAGACGACGAGACGGGAGACGATACAATATGAATTTTGTAATCACAGAAATTATACTGGCATTATCATGAATATATGATATGATATGGCACATCCCTGAGGTGATTTATTAGTTTACTGAGGAACATCCCAGTACTGTCCAGTGCTCCCTTATTCTCATTTTAAATTCTCATTTTTTCTATCTCTTTTATTTTTATTGACTCTTTGGTAAACCGTTTCCATCTCAGACACATTCAAATGTGAGTGTCAGTGAAGAATGGCTTGGTTTCGCTTCGCTTAAATTGGAAATGTTCCCTGCATAAAACAAATGTTTATTTTGTGCCTCTGACACTGAGGTCATGTGATGTTGACACTGAAATCAAATGAACATGACTATTTTGGGTGAAGCTCTAATGAAGAGCCATTAGTTCTGAGTATCAAACTTCCAGTTCAGAGACACCCAACTGTGGATATTCTTGAAGGGTATCAGTGTGGCCCACATAGAATGACCAGCCAGTAAATTTTAACAAGTGTAGTTACAATATGAGATCACCAGAGAGAGCATCAACACCCTCTTTGCCTGTTATTGAAAACACTAAGTACCTTCGAAGAGCGCACATTACCTTAGACCTTCGCTGAAAAAAGTCAGAGAGAGCGATCTGGAGAGATCTCGTAGTGGAGTACATTGTTTATGGTTTTACCATTTCAGAGAAGGAGCCAAAGATTGTGAGCATGTCAACTGCCATATATTCGTGTATGTATGTATGTATGTACTGATCTGTTCATTTATTTCATTACTTGCACTGTTGTACCCTGAAAAGCGCTGTATAAGATCTAGCTATAAGATATTATTTTGATTATTATTTTTGATAATAATGATAGTATTTATTTCTGTATTGCTTTTTTTCATTAGTCTCCTCATATTGTGGAATGACATGGAGCGAAACACAGCGATCCAGGATCCCTTTCATCTGAGAAGGGTGTGATATACTGCTCAGCTTACTTGATCATACCTGTGGCTGCATCGGATAGAACAGATGAGCTTCATGAGATCTCCACAATACGCACATTCTACGGTGGTAGCACACACACACACACACACGCAAACAAAACAAACCTTTTTTCAAATGAAATTTCCATCTCAGACACACTCAAATGATGTTCATGAAGGAAAATGTGGCTTCATTTGACTTACATTGCAGTTACTGCACATACACAGCAAATAGCCAGAAGGAAATACAAACTCACCAGAGGAAGCACTAATATCACTAGTCACTGTTAAAAGTGTGGCTGTTTTTATGTGCCAAACTGTCTTGGAACTAAATCTGGAGCTGAAAAACACTCAAATGTGAATGTTTTTGAAGGACAGTCTTGTTTAATTTGGCTTCTGTTTCAGTTACTGTGACAAATATGACAAGTGTTCAGTTTGTGCTTCTGTCGCTCATGTAATGTGATTTTGACTGAGATATCAAATGAGCATCACCATTTAAGATTCATTTGTTTTTATGTGTCACACTGTCTCAGAATGTCAATTCCACTTTAGAAACATTCAACTGTGAATATTTATGATGGACACGGTGGCACGGTGGCAACACTGTCGCCTCACAGCAAGAAGAGGAGGGCCTTTCTGTGTTCACCTGGGGTATCCTCCGTAAAAATATACCCCCACTAAAAACATGCAAGAAGATCACCACCTGACCAATGGTGACGCCGAAGATGGGTCCCCGGGCGCCGGTCTGGCTGCCCACCGCTCCTGGTCTGCCGCGGAGGAGGGACGACCAGGATGGGTTAAAGGCGGAAGTCAAATTTCACGTCGTGTGCAGTGTCCAGCATGTGCATGTGTGTGACAAATAAAGGGGAATGTGTCCCCCCGATTCTTCTTCTTCTTCTTGTGGCTCATATGTAATGATTTTGACTGTAAAATCAAATGAGCGTCACCATTTAAGATTCATTTGTTTTTATGTGTCACACTGTCTCTGAATGACAATTCCACTTTAGAAACATTCAACTGTGAATGTTTGTGAAGGACAACATGTTTTAATTTGACTTTCTTCACAGTTTCTGTGATAAATACAAGTGTTGATGTTGTGCCTCTGTCGCTCATGTAGTGTGATTTTGATTTCAAAATCAAATGAGTGTCACCATTTAAGATTCATTTGTTTTTATGTGTCACACTGTCTCAGAATGACAATTCCACTTTAGAAACATTCAACTGTGAATGTTCTTGATGGACAACATGTTTTAATTTGACTTCCTCCACAGTTACTATGAAAAATACCAGTGTTGATGTTGTACTTCTGTTGCTCATGTAGTGTGATTTTGACTGTAAAATCAAATGAGCGTCACCATTTAAGATTCTTTTGTTTTTATGTCTCACACTGTCTCAGACTGACAATTTCACTTGAGAAATGTACAACTGTGAATGTTTGTGAAGGACAATAAGTTTTAATTTGACTTACTTCACAGTTTCTGTGAAAAATACAAGTGTTGATGTTATGCCTGTGTCGCTCATGTAGTGTGATTTTGACCCTAATACCAAATGAATGTTATCATTTAAGATTCATTTGTTTTCATGTGTCACACTGTCTCTGAATGACAATTCCACTTTAGAAACATTCAACTGTGAATGTTTGTGAAGGACAATATGGTTTCATTTGACTTCCTTCACAGTTTCTGTGAACAATACAAGTGTTTATGTTGTGATCCTGTCACTTATGTTGTGCTATTTTGAAAGTAAAATCAAATGAGCGTCACCATTTAAGATTCATTTGTTTTTATATGTCACACTGTCTGAGACTGACAATTTCACTTGAGAAACATTCAACGGTGAATGTTTATGATGGACAACAAGTTTTAATTTGACTTACTTGACAGTTTCTGTGAAAAATACAAGTGTTGATGTTATGCCTGTGTCGCTCATGTAGTGTGATTTTGACCCTAATACCAAATGAATGTTATCATTTAAGATTCATTTGTTTTCATGTGTCACACTGTTTCAGAATGACAATTCCACTTTAGAAACATTCAACTGTGAATATTTATGATGGACAACATGTTTCATGTTCATTTTGTGCTCCTGTCGCTCATATGTAATGATTTTGACTGTAAAATCAAATGAGCGTCACCATTTAAGATTCTTTTGTTTTTATGTGTCACACTGTCTCAGACTGACAATTTCACTTGAGAAATGTACAACTGTGAATGTTTGTGAAGGACAACAAGTTTTAATTTGACTTACTTCACAGTTTCTGTGAAAAATACCAGTGTTGATGTTGTGCCTCTGTCGCTCATGTAGTGTGATTTTGACCCTAATACCAAATGAATGTTATCATTTCAGATTCATTTGTTTTTATGTGTCACACTCTCTCAGAATGACAATGCCTCTTCAGAAACATTCAACTGTGAATGTTCATGAAGGACAACATGTTTTAATTTGACTTCCTTCACAGTTTCTGTGAAAAGTACAAGTGTTGATGTGCTCTTGCCGCGAATGTGTAGTGATTTTGACTGTAAACCAAATGAATGTTTTCATTCATTCATTCATTCATCTTCTTTACCCGCGCATCCCATTTCGGGGTTGCGGGGGGCTGGAGCCTATCCCAGCTAGCAATGGGCGAGAGGCGGGGTACACCCTGAACCGGTCGCCAGCCGATCGCAGGGCTACACACACAGACAACTCACACTTCACAGTTTCTGTGAAAAATACCAGTGTTGATGTTGTGCCTCTGTAGCTCATGTAGTGTGATTGTGACCCTAATACCAAATGAATGTTATCATTTAAGATTCATTTGTTTTCATGTGTCACACTGTTTCAGAATGACAATTCCACTTTAGAAACATTCAACTGTGAATATTTATGATGGACAACATGTTTCATGTTCATTTTGTGCTCCTGTCGCTCATATGTAATGATTTTGACTGTAAAATCAAATGAGCGTCACCATTTAAGATTCTTTTGTTTTTATGTCTCACACTGTCTCAGACTGACAATTTCACTTGAGAAATGTTCAACTGTGAATGTTTGTGAAGGACAATAAGTTTTAATTTGACTTACTTCACAGTTTCTGTGAAAAATACAAGTGTTGATGTTGTGCCTCTGTCACTCATGTAGTGTGATTTTGACCCTAATACCAATTGAATGTTATCATTTAAGATTCATTTGTTTTTATGTGTCACACTGTCTCAGAATGACAATTCCACTTTAGAAACATTCAACTGTGAATATTTATAATGGACGACATGTTTCATGTTCATTTTGTGCTCCTGTCGCTCATATGTAATGATTTTGACTGTAAAATCAAATGAGCGTCACCATTTAAGAATCATGTGTTTTTATGTCAGACTGTCTCAGAATGACATCCCCTCTTTAGAAATATTCAACTGTGAATGTTTATGAAGGACAACATGTTTCATGTTCATTTTGTGCTCCTGTCGCTCATATGTAATGATTTTGACTGTAAAATCAAATGAGCGTCACCATTTAAGATTCTTCTGTTTTTATTTGTCACACTGTCTCAGACTGACAATTTCACTTGAGAAATGTACAACTGTGAATGTTTGTGAAGGACAACAAGTTTCAATTTGACTTACTTCACAGTTTCTGTGATAAATACAAGTGTTGATGTTGTGCCTCTGTCGCTCATGTAGTGTGATTTTGATTTCAAAATCAAATGAGTGTCACCATTTCAGATTCATTTGTTTTTATGTGTCACACTCTCTCAGGATGTGAATTCCACTTGAGAAACATTCTACGGTGAATGTTCATGATGGACAACATGTTTCATGTTCATTTTGTGCTCCTGTCGCTCATATGTAATGATTTTGATTTTAAGATCAAATGAGTGTCACCATTTAAGATTCATTTGTTTTTATGTGTCACACTCTCTCAGAATGACAATGCCTCTTCAGAAACATTCAACTGTGAATGTTCATGAAGGACAACATGTTTTAATTTGACTTCCTTCTTAGTTTCTGTGAAAAGTACAAGTGTTGATGTGCTTCTGCCGTGAATGTGTAGTGATTTTGACTGTAAACCAAATGAATGTCACCATTTAAGATTCATTTGTTTTTATGTGTCACACTGTCTCAGAATGACAATTCCACTTTAGAAACATTCAACTGTGAATATTTATGATGGACAACATGTTTCATGTTCATTTTGTGCTCCTGTCGCTCATATGTAATGATTTTGACTGTAAAATCAAATGAGCGTCACCATTTAAGATTCTTTTGTTTTTATGTGTCACACTGTCTCAGACTGACAATTTCACTTGAGAAATGTACAACTGTGAATGTTTGTGAAGGACAACAAGTTTCAATTTGACTTACTTCACAGTTTCTGTGAAAAATACCAGTGTTGATGTTGTGCCTCTGTAGCTCATGTAGTGTGATTGTGACCCTAATACCAAATGAATGTTATCATTTCAGATTCATTTGTTTTTATGTGTCACACTGTCTCAGAATGACAATTCCATTTTAGAAACATTCAACTGTGAATATTTATGATGGACAACATGTTTCATGTTCATTTTGTGCTCCTGTCGCTCATATGTAATGATTTTGATTTCAAAATCAAATGAGTGTCACCATTTAAGATTCATTTGTTTTTATGTGTCACACTCTCTCAGAATGACAATGCCTCTTCAGAAACATTCAACTGTGAATGTTCATGAAGGACAACATGTTTTAATTTGACTTCCTTCTCAGTTTCTGTGAAAAGTACAAGTGTTGATGTGCTTCTGCCGTGAATGTGTAGTGATTTTGACTGTAAACCAAATGAATGTCACCATTTAAGATTCATTTGTTTTTATGTGTCACACTGTCTCAGAATGACAATTCCACTTTAGAAACATTCAACTGTGAATATTTATGATGGACAACATGTTTCATGTTCATTTTGTGCTCCTGTCGCTCATATGTAATGATTTTGACTGTAAAATCAAATGAGCGTCACCATTTAAGATTCATGTGTTTTTATGTCACACTGTCTCAGAATGACAGTGCCTCTTTAGAAATATTCAACTGTGAATGTTTATGAAGGACAACATGTTTCATGTTCATTTTGTGCTCCTGTCGCTCATATGTAATGATTTTGACTGTAAAATCAAATGAGCGTCACCATTTAAGATTCATTTGTTTGTATGTGTCACACTGTGTCAGAATGACAATTCCACTTTAGAAACATTTAACTGTGAATGTTTTTAAAGGACAACATTGTTTCATTTGATTTCCTTCACAGTTTTCTGTGATAAATAGAAGTGTCGATGTTGTACTCCTGTCTCTCATGTTGTGTGATTTTGAAAGTCAAATTAAATGAGCATCACCTTTGAAGATTCATTTTTTTTATGTCACACTGTCTCAGAATGACAGTGCCTCTTTAGAAATATTCAACTGTGAATGTTTATGAAGGACAACATGGTTTCATTTGACTTTCTTCACAGTTTCTGTGAAAAATACAAGTGTTGATGTTGTGCTTCTGTTGCTCATGTAGTGTGTTTTTGATTGTAAAATCAAATGAGCGTCACCATTTGAGCTTCATTTGTTTTTATGTGTCACACTGTCTCAGAATGACAATTCCACTTTAGAAACATTCAACTGTGAATATTTATGATGGACAACATGTTTCATGTTCATTTTGTGCTCCTGTCGCTCATATTTAATGATTTTGACTGTAAAATCAAATGAGCGTCACCATTTAAGATTCAATTGTTTGTATGTGTCACACTGTCTGAGACTGACAATTTCACTTGAGACATATTCAACTGTGAATGTTTGTGAAGGACAACATGTTTTAATTTGATTTTCTTCACAGTTTCTGTGATAAATACAAGTGTTGATGTTGTGCCTCTGTCGCTCATGTAGTGTGATTTTGATTTCAAAATCAAATGAGTGTCACCATTTCAGATTCATTTGTTTTTATGTGTCACACTGTCTCAGAATGACAATTCCATTTTAGAAACATTCAACTGTGAATATTTATGATGGACAACATGTTTCATGTTCATTTTGTGCTCCTGTCGCTCATATGTAATGATTTTGATTTCAAAATCAAATGAGTGTCACCATTTAAGATTCATTTGTTTTTATGTGTCACACTGTCTCAGAATGACAATTCCACTTTAGAAACATTCAAATGTGAACGTTCTTGATGGACAACATGTTTTAATTTGACTTCCTCCACAGTTACTATGAGAAATACCTGTGTTGATGTTGTGCTTCTGTTGCTCATGTAGTGTGATTTTGACTTTAAAATCAAATGAGTGTCACCATTTGAGATTCATTTGTTTGTATGTGTCACACTGTTTGAGACTGACAATTTCACTTGAGACATATTCAACTGTGAATGTGTGTGAAGGACAACATGTTTTAATTTGACTTTCTTCAGAGTTTCTGTGATAAATACAAGTGTTGATGTTGTGCCTCTGTCGCTCATGTAGTGTGATTTTGATTTCAAAATCAAATGAGTGTCACCATTTAAGATTCATTTGTTTTTATGTGTCACACTGTCTCAGACTGACAATTTCACTCGAGAAATGTACAACTGTGAATGTTTGTGAAGGACAACAAGTTTTAATTTGACTTACGTCACAGTTTTTGTGATAAATACAAGTGTTGATGTTGTGCCTCTGTAGCTCATGTAGTGTGATTGTGACCCTAATACCAAATGAATGTTACCATTTCAGATTCATTTGTTTTTATGTGTCACACTGTCTCAGAATGACAATTCCATTTTAGAAACATTCAACTGTGAATATTTATGATGGACAACATGTTTCATGTTCATTTTGTGCTCCTGTCGCTCATATGTAATGATTTTGACTGTAAAATCAAATGAGCGTCACCATTTAAGATTCAATTGTTTGTATGTGTCACACTGTCTGAGACTGACAATTTCACTTGAGACATATTCAACTGTGAATGTTTGTGAAGGACAACATGTTTTAATTTGATTTTCTTCACAGTTTCTGTGATAAATACAAGTGTTGATGTTGTGCCTCTGTCGCTCATGTAGTGTGATTTTGATTTCAAAATCAAATGAGTGTCACCATTTAAGATTCATTTGTTTTTATGTGTCACACTGTCTCAGAATGACAATTCCACTTTAGAAACATTCAAATGTGAATGTTCTTGATGGACAACATGTTTTAATTTGACTTCCTCCACAGTTACTATGAGAAATACCTGTGTTGATGTTGTGCTTCTGTTGCTCATGTAGTGTGATTTTGACTTTAAAATCAAATGAGTGTCACCATTTGAGATTCATTTGTTTGTATGTGTCACACTGTTTGAGACTGACAATTTCACTTGAGACATATTCAACTGTGAATGTGTGTGAAGGACAACATGTTTTAATTTGACTTTCTTCAGAGTTTCTGTGATAAATACAAGTGTTGATGTTGTGCCTCTGTCGCTCATGTAGTGTGATTTTGATTTCAAAATCAAATGAGTGTCACCATTTAAGATTCATTTGTTTTTATGTGTCACACTGTCTCAGAATGACAATTCCACTTTAGATACATTCAACTGTGAATGTTCTTGATGGACAACATGTTTTAATTTGACTTCCTCCACAGTTACTATGAGAAATACCTGTGTTGATGTTGTGCTTCTGTTGCTCATGTAGTGTGATTTTGACTTTAAAATCAAATGAGTGTCACCATTTGAGATTCATTTGTTTGTATGTGTCACACTGTCTGAGACTGACAATTTCAATTGAGACATATTCAACTGTGAATGTGTGTGAAGGACAACATGTTTTAATTTGACTTTCTTCACAGTTTCTGTGATAAATACAAGTGTTGATGTTGTGCCTCTGTAGCTCATGTAGTGTGATTTTGACCGTAATACCAAATGAATGTTTTCATTTAAGATTCATTTGTTTTTATGTGCCACACTGCCTCAGAATGACAATTCCACTTTAGAAACCTTCAACTGTGAATATTTATGAAGGACAACATGTTTCATGTTCATTTTTTGCTCTTGTCGCTCATATGTAATGATTTTGACTGTAAAATCAAATGAGCGTCACCATTTAAGATTCATTTGTTTTTATGTCTCACACTCTCTCAGGATGTGAATTCCACTTGAGAAACATTCTACGGTGAATGTTTATGATGGACAACATGTTTTAATTTGACTTTCTTCACAGTTACTATGAGAAATACCTGTGTTGATGTTGTGCTTCTGTTGCTCATGTAGTGTGATTTTGACTGTAAAATCAAATGAGTGTCACCATTTAAGATTCATGTGTTTTTATGTCACACTGTCTCAGAATGACAGTCCCTCTTTAGAAATATTCAACTGTGAATGTTTATGAAGGACAACATGGTTTCATTTGACTTTCTTCACAGTTTCTGTGATAAATACAAGTGTTGATGTGCTTCTGTCGCTCATGTAGTGTGTTTTTGATTGTAAAATCAAATGAGCGTCACCATTTGAGATTCATTTGTTTTTATGTGTCACACTGTCTCAGAATGACAATTCCACTTTAGAAACACTCTGCTTTGAATATTTATGATGGACAACATGTTTCATGTTCATTTTGTGCTCCTGTCGCTCATATGTAATGATTTTGACTGTAAAATCAAATGAGCGTCACCATTTAAGATTCAATTGTTCATATGTGTCACACTGTCTGAGACTGACAATTTCACTTGAGACATATTCAACTGTGAATGTTTGTGAAGGACAACATGTTTTAATTTGATTTTCTTCACAGTTTCTGTGATAAATACAAGTGTTGATGTTGTGCCTCTGTCGCTCATGTAGTGTGATTTTGATTTCAAAATCAAATGAGTGTCACCATTTAAGATTCATTTGTTTTTATGTGTCACACTGTCTCAGAATGACAATTCCACTTTAGAAACATTCAACTGTGAATGTTCTTGATGGACAACATGTTTTAATTTGACTTCCTCCACAGTTACTATGAAAAATGCCAGTGTTGATGTTGTACTTCTGTTGCTCATGTAGTGTGATTTTGACTGTAAAATCAAATGAGCGTCACCATTTAAGATTCTTTTGTTTTTATGTCACACTGTCTCAGACTGACAATTTCACTCGAGAAATGTACAACTGTGAATGTTTGTGAAGGACAACAAGTTTTTATTTGACTTACGTCACAGTTTTTGTGATAAATACAAGTGTTGATGTTGTGCCTCTGTAGCTCATGTAGTGTGATTGTGACCCTAATACCAAATGAATGTTATCATTTCAGATTAATTTGTTTTTATGTGTCACACTGTCTCAGAATGACAATTCCATTTTAGAAACATTCAACTGTGAATATTTATGATGGACAACATGTTTCATGTTCATTTTGTGCTCCTGTCGCTCATATGTAATGATTTTGACTGTAAAATCAAATGAGCGTCACCATTTAAGATTCATGTGTTTTTATGTCACACTGTCTCAGAATGACAGTGCCTCTTTAGAAATATTCAACTGTGAATGTTTATGAAGGACAACATGGTTTCATTTGACTTTCTTCACAGTTTCTGTGATAAACACAAGTGTTGATGTGCTTCTGTCGCTCATGTAGTGTGTTTTTGATTGTAAAATCAAATGAGCGTCACCATTTGAGATTCATTTGTTTTTATGTGTCACACTGTCTCAGAATGACAATTCCACTTTAGAAACACTCTGCTTTGAATATTTATGATGGACAACATGTTTCATGTTCATTTTGTGCTCCTGTCGCTCATATGTAATGATTTTGACTGTAAAATCAAATGAGCGTCACCATTTAAGATTCTTTTGTTTTTATGTGTCACACTGTCTCAGACTGACAATTTCACTCGAGAAATGTACAACTGTGAATGTTTATGAAGGACAACAAGTTTCAATTTGACTTACCTCACAGTTTCTGTGAAAAATACCAGTGTTGATGTTGTGCCTCTGTAGCTCATGTAGTGTGATTGTGACCCTAATACCAAATGAATGTTATCATTTCAGATTAATTTGTTTTTATGTGTCACACTGTCTCAGAATGACAATTCCATTTTAGAAACATTTAACTGTGAATATTTATAATGGACAACATGTTTCATGTTCATTTTGTGCTCCTGTCGCTCATATGTAATGATTTTGACTGTAAAATCAAATGAGCGTCACCATTTAAGATTCATGTGTTTTTATGTCACACTGTCTCAGAATGACAGTGCCTCTTTAGAAATATTCAACTGTGAATGTTTATGAAGGACAACATGTTTCATGTTCATTTTGTGCTCCTGTCGCTCATATGTAATGATTTTGACTGTAAAATCAAATGAGCGTCACCATTTAAGATTCATTTGTTTGTATGTGTCACACTGTGTCAGAATGACAATTCCACTTTAGAAACATTTAACTGTGAATGTTTTTAAAGGACAACATTGTTTCATTTGATTTCCTTCACAGTTTTCTGTGATAAATAGAAGTGTCGATGTTGTACTCCTGTCTCTCATGTTGTGTGATTTTGAAAGTCAAATTAAATGAGCATCACCTTTGAAGATTCATTTTTTTTATGTCACACTGTCTCAGAATGACAGTGCCTCTTTAGAAATATTCAACTGTGAATGTTTATGAAGGACAACATGGTTTCATTTGACTTTCTTCACAGTTTCTGTGAAAAATACAAGTGTTGATGTTGTGCTTCTGTTGCTCATGTAGTGTGTTTTTGATTGTAAAATCAAATGAGCGTCACCATTTGAGCTTCATTTGTTTTTATGTGTCACACTGTCTCAGAATGACAATTCCACTTTAGAAACATTCAACTGTGAATATTTATGATGGACAACATGTTTCATGTTCATTTTGTGCTCCTGTCGCTCATATTTAATGATTTTGACTGTAAAATCAAATGAGCGTCACCATTTAAGATTCAATTGTTTGTATGTGTCACACTGTCTGAGACTGACAATTTCACTTGAGACATATTCAACTGTGAATGTTTGTGAAGGACAACATGTTTTAATTTGATTTTCTTCACAGTTTCTGTGATAAATACAAGTGTTGATGTTGTGCCTCTGTCGCTCATGTAGTGTGATTTTGATTTCAAAATCAAATGAGTGTCACCATTTAAGATTCATTTGTTTTTATGTGTCACACTGTCTCAGAATGACAATTCCACTTTAGAAACATTCAAATGTGAATGTTCTTGATGGACAACATGTTTTAATTTGACTTCCTCCACAGTTACTATGAGAAATACCTGTGTTGATGTTGTGCTTCTGTTGCTCATGTAGTGTGATTTTGACTTTAAAATCAAATGAGTGTCACCATTTGAGATTCATTTGTTTGTATGTGTCACACTGTTTGAGACTGACAATTTCACTTGAGACATATTCAACTGTGAATGTGTGTGAAGGACAACATGTTTTAATTTGACTTTCTTCAGAGTTTCTGTGATAAATACAAGTGTTGATGTTGTGCCTCTGTCGCTCATGTAGTGTGATTTTGATTTCAAAATCAAATGAGTGTCACCATTTAAGATTCATTTGTTTTTATGTGTCACACTGTCTCAGAATGACAATTCCAATTTAGAAACATTCAACTGTGAATGTTCTTGATGGACAACATGTTTTAATTTGACTTCCTCCACAGTTACTATGAAAAATGCCAGTGTTGATGTTGTACTTCTGTTGCTCATGTAGTGTGATTTTGACTGTAAAATCAAATGAGCGTCACCATTTAAGATTCTTTTGTTTTTATGTGTCACACTGTCTCAGACTGACAATTTCACTCGAGAAATGTACAACTGTGAATGTTTGTGAAGGACAACAAGTTTTAATTTGACTTACGTCACAGTTTTTGTGATAAATACAAGTGTTGATGTTGTGCCTCTGTAGCTCATGTAGTGTGATTGTGACCCTAATACCAAATGAATGTTATCATTTCAGATTCATTTGTTTTTATGTGTCACACTGTCTCAGAATGAC
The DNA here is from genome assembly GCF_051107435.1 of Chaetodon auriga. NCBI lineage: Eukaryota > Metazoa > Chordata > Actinopteri > Chaetodontiformes > Chaetodontidae > Chaetodon > Chaetodon auriga. The sequence continues at coordinate 412,143 of NW_027481990.1, read as the reverse complement.
AATTCCATTTTAGAAACATTCAACTGTGAATATTTATGATGGACAACATGTTTCATGTTCATTTTGTGCTCCTGTCGCTCATATGTAATGATTTTGACTGTAAAATCAAATGAGCGTCACCATTTAAGATTCATGTGTTTTTATGTCACACTGTCTCAGAATGACAGTGCCTCTTTAGAAATATTCAACTGTGAATGTTTATGAAGGACAACATGGTTTCATTTGACTTTCTTCACAGTTTCTGTGATAAATACAAGTGTTGATATGCTTCTGTCGCTCATGTAGTGTGTTTTTGATTGTAAAATCAAATGAGCGTCACCATTTGAGATTCATTTGTTTTTATGTGTCACACTGTCTCAGAATGACAATTCCACTTTAGAAACATTCAACTGTGAATATTTATGATGGACAACATGTTTCATGTTCATTTTGTGCTCCTGTCGCTCATATGTAATGATTTTGACTGTAAAATCAAATGAGCGTCACCATTTAAGATTCAATTGTTTGTATGTGTCACACTGTCTGAGACTGACAATTTCACTTGAGATATATTCAACTGTGAATGTTTGTGAAGGACAACATGTTTTAATTTGATTTTCTTCACAGTTTCTGTGATAAATACAAGTGTTGATGTTGTGCCTCTGTCGCTCATGTAGTGTGATTTTGATTTCAAAATCAAATGAGTGTCACCATTTAAGATTCATTTGTTTTTATGTGTCACACTGTCTCAGAATGACAATTCCACTTTAGAAACATTCAAATGTGAATGTTCTTGATGGACAACATGTTTTAATTTGACTTCCTCCACAGTTACTATGAGAAATACCTGTGTTGATGTTGTGCTTCTGTTGCTCATGTAGTGTGATTTTGACTTTAAAATCAAATGAGTGTCACCATTTGAGATTCATTTGTTTGTATGTGTCACACTGTCTGAGACTGACAATTTCAATTGAGACATATTCAACTGTGAATGTGTGTGAAGGACAACATGTTTTAATTTGACTTTCTTCACAGTTTCTGTGATAAATACAAGTGTTGATGTTGTGCCTCTGTAGCTCATGTAGTGTGATTTTGACCGTAATACCAAATGAATGTTTTCATTTAAGATTCATTTGTTTTTATGTGCCACACTGCCTCAGAATGACAATTCCACTTTAGAAACATTCAACTGTGAATATTTATGAAGGACAACATGTTTCATGTTCATTTTTTGCTCTTGTCGCTCATATGTAATGATTTTGACTGTAAAATCAAATGAGCGTCACCATTTAAGATTCATTTGTTTTTATGTCTCACACTCTCTCAGGATGTGAATTCCACTTGAGAAACATTCTACGGTGAATGTTTATGATGGACAACATGTTTTAATTTGACTTTCTTCACAGTTACTATGAGAAATACCTGTGTTGATGTTGTGCTTCTGTTGCTCATGTAGTGTGATTTTGACTGTAAAATCAAATGAGTGTCACCATTTAAGATTCATGTGTTTTTATGTCACACTGTCTCAGAATGACAGTCCCTCTTTAGAAATATTCAACTGTGAATGTTTATGAAGGACAACATGGTTTCATTTGACTTTCTTCACAGTTTCTGTGATAAATACAAGTGTTGATGTGCTTCTGTCGCTCATGTAGTGTGTTTTTGATTGTAAAATCAAATGAGTGTCACCATTTGAGATTCATTTGTTTTTATGTGTCACACTGTCTCAGAATGACAATTCCACTTTAGAAACACTCTGCTTTGAATATTTATGATGGACAACATGTTTCATGTTCATTTTGTGCTCCTGTCGCTCATATGTAATGATTTTGATTTCAAAATCAAATGAGTGTCACCATTTAAGATTCATTTGTTTTTATGTGTCACACTCTCTCAGAATGACAATGCCTCTTCAGAAACATTCAACTGTGAATGTTCATGAAGGACAACATGTTTTAATTTGACTTCCTTCTCAGTTTCTGTGAAAAGTACAAGTGTTGATGTGCTTCTGCCGTGAATGTGTAGTGATTTTGACTGTAAACCAAATGAATGTCACCATTTAAGATTCATTTGTTTTTATGTGTCACACTGTCTCAGAATGACAATTCCATTTTAGAAACATTCAACTGTGAATATTTATGATGGACAACATGTTTCATGTTCATTTTGTGCTCCTGTCGCTTATATGTAATGATTTTGACTGTAAAATCAAATGAGCGTCACCATTTAAGATTCATGTGTTTTTATGTCACACTGTCTCAGAATGACAGTGCCTCTTTAGAAATATTCAACTGTGAATGTTTATGAAGGACAACATGGTTTCATTTGACTTTCTTCACAGTTTCTGTGATAAATACAAGTGTTGATGTGCTTCTGTCGCTCATGTAGTGTGTTTTTGATTGTAAAATCAAATGAGCGTCACCATTTGAGATTCATTTGTTTTTATGTGTCACACTGTCTCAGAATGACAATTCCACTTTAGAAACACTCTGCTTTGAGTATTTATGATGGACAACATGTTTCATGTTCATTTTGTGCTCCTGTCGCTCATATGTAATGATTTTGACTGTAAAATCAAATGAGCGTCACCATTTAAGATTCTTCTGTTTTTATGTGTCACACCGTCTCAGACTGACAATTTCACTTGAGAAATGTACAACTGTGAATGTTTGTGAAGGACAACAAGTTTCATTTTGACTTACTTCACAATTTCTGTGATAAATACAAGTGTTGATGTTGTGCCTCTGTCGCTCATGTAGTGTGATTTTGATTTCAAAATCAAATGAGTGTCACCATTTAAGATTCATTTCTTTTTATGTGTCACACTCTCTCAGGATGTGAATTCCACTTGAGAAACATTCTACGGTGAATGTTTATGATGGACAACATGTTTCATGTTCATTTTGTGCTCCTGTCGCTCATATGTAATGATTTTGTTTTCAAAATCAAATGAGTGTCACCATTTAAGATTCATTTGTTTTTATGTGTCACACTGTCTCAGAATGACAATTCCACTTTAGAAACATTCAACTGTGAATGTTCTTGATGGACAACATGTTTTAATTTGACTTCCTCCACAGTTACTATGAGAAATACCTGTGTTGATGTTGTGCTTCTGTTGCTCATGTAGTGTGATTTTGACTTTAAAATCAAATGAGTGTCACCATTTGAGATTCATTTGTTTGTATGTGTCACACTGTCTGAGACTGACAATTTCACTTGAGACATATTCAACTGTGAATGTGTGTGAAAGACAACATGTTTTAATTTGACTTTCTTCACAGTTTCTGTGATAAATACAAGTGTTGATGTTGTGCCTCTGTAGCTCATGTAGTGTGATTTTGACCGTAATACCAAATGAATGTTTTCATTTAAGATTCATTTGTTTTTATGTGCCACACTGCCTCAGAATGACAATTCCACTTTAGAAACATTCAACTGTGAATATTTATGAAGGACAACATGTTTCATGTTCATTTTTTGCTCTTGTCGCTCATATGTAATGATTTTGATTGTAAAATCAAATGAGCGTCACCATTTGAGATTCATTTGTTTTTATGTGTCACACTGTCTCAGAATGACAATTCCACTTTAGAAACACTCTGCTTTGAATATTTATGATGGAGAACATGTTTCATGTTCATTTTGTGCTTTTCTCGCTCAAATAGCGTTATTATGACTTGAAAATGACGGAATATGAGTATTTTAGATTCATTTGTATTTATTTGTCAAACTGTCAGAGAATGACATTTCCACTTTAGAAACATCAATTCTTGCATGTTTTTGAAGGACAGCATGGTTTCTTTTGAATTCGTGTTGAGTTAGTGTGAAAAGTGCAGTATATGTTCATTTTGTGCTTTTCTCGCTCAAATAGCGTTATTTTGAGCGGAAAATGACAGTATGTGCTTATTTCAGATTCATGTGTTTTTATGTATCAAACTGTGTGAGAATGACAATTCCACTGTAGAAACATCAAGTCTTGCATGTTTTTGAAGGACAGCATGGTTTGTTTTGAATTCGTGTTGAGTTAGTGTGAAAAGTGCAGTATATGTTCATTTTGTGCTTTTCTCGCTCAAATAGCGTTATTTTGACTTGAAAATGACGGAATATGAGTATTTTAGATTCATTTGTATTTATTTGTCAAACTGTCAGAGAATGACATTTCCACTTTAGAAACATCAATTCTTGCATGTTTTTGAAGGACAGCATGGTTTCTTTTGAATTCGTGTTGAGTTAGTGTGAAAAGTGCAGTATATGTTCATTTTGTGCTTTTCTCGCTCAAATAGCGTTATTCTGACTTGAAAATGACGGAATATGAGTATTTCAGATTCATTTGTATTTATTTGTCAAACTGTCAGAGAATGACATTTCCACTTTAGAAACATCAATTCTTGCATGTTTTTGAAGGACAGCATGGTTTCTTTTGAATTCGTGTTGAGTTAGTGTGAAAAGTGCAGTATATGTTCATTTTGTGCTTTTCTCGCTCAAATAGCGTTATTTTGAGCGGAAAATGACAGTATGTGCTTATTTCAGATTCATGTGTTTTTATGTATCAAACTGTGTGAGAATGACAATTCCACTGTAGAAACATCAAGTCTTGCATGTTTTTGAAGGACAGCATGGTTTCTTTTGAATTCGTGTTGAGTTAGTGTGAAAAGTGCAGTATATGTTCATTTTGTGCTTTTCTCGCTCAAATAGCGTTATTTTGACCTGAAAATGACGGAATATGAGTATTTTAGATTCATTTGTATTTATTTGTCAAACTGTCATAGAATGACATTTCCACTTTAGAAACATCAATTCTTGCATGTTTTTGAAGGCCAGCATGGTTTCTTTTGAATTCGTGTTGAGTTAGTGTGAAAAGTGCAGTATATGTTCATTTTGTGCTTTTCTCGCTCAAATAGCGTTATTTTGACCTGAAAATGACGGAATATGAGTATTTTAGATTCATTTGTATTTATTTGTCAAACTGTCATAGAATGACATTTCCACTTTAGAAACATCAATTCTTGCATGTTTTTGAAGGCCAGCATGGTTTCTTTTGAATTCGTGTTGAGTTAGTGTGAAAAGTGCAGTATATGTTCATTTTGTGCTTTTCTCGCTCAAATAGCGTTATTTTGAGCGGAAAATGACAGTATGTGCTTATTTCAGATTCATGTGTTTTTATGTATCAAACTGTGTGAGAATGACAATTCCACTGTAGAAACATCAAGTCTTGCATGTTTTTGAAGGCCAGCATGGTTTATTTTGAATTCCTGTTGAGTTAGTGTGAAAAGTGCAGTATATGTTCATTTTGTGCTTTTCTCGCTCAAATAGCGTTATTCTGACTTGAAAATGACGGAATATGAGTATTTTAGATTCATTTGTATTTATTTGTCAAACTGTCAGAGAATGACATTTCCACTTTAGAAACATCAATTCTTGCATGTTTTTGAAGGACAGCATGGTTTCTTTTGAATTCGTGTTGAGTTAGTGTGAAAAGTGCAGTATATGTTCATTTTGTGCTTTTCTCGCTCAAATAGCGTTATTTTGAGCGGAAAATGACAGTATGTGCTTATTTCAGATTCATGTGTTTTTATGTATCAAACTGTGTGAAAATGACAATTCCACTGTAGAAACATCAAGTCTTGCATGTTTTTGAAGGACAGCATGGTTTATTTTGAATTCCTGTTGAGTTAGTGTGAAAAGTGCAGTATATGTTCATTTTGTGCTTTTCTCGCTCAAATAGCGTTATTCTGACTTGAAAATGACGGAATATGAGTATTTTAGATTCATTTGTATTTATTTGTCAAACTGTCAGAGAATGACATTTCCACTTTAGAAACATCAATTCTTGCATGTTTTTGAAGGACAGCATGGTTTATTTTGAATTCCTGTTGAGTTAGTGTGAAAAGTGCAGTATATGTTCATTTTGTGCTTTTCTCGCTCAAATAGCGTTATTTTGACTTGAAAATGACGGAATATGAGTATTTTAGATTCATTTGTATTTATTTGTCAAACTGTCAGAGAATGACATTTCCACTTTAGAAACATCAATTCTTGCATGTTTTTGAAGGCCAGCATGGTTTCTTTTGAATTCGTGTTGAGTTAGTGTGAAAAGTGCAGTATATGTTCATTTTGTGCTTTTCTCGCTCAAATAGCGTTATTTTGACCTGAAAATGACGGAATATGAGTATTTTAGATTCATTTGTATTTATTTGTCAAACTGTCATAGAATGACATTTCCACTTTAGAAACATCAATTCTTGCATGTTTTTGAAGGCCAGCATGGTTTCTTTTGAATTCGTGTTGAGTTAGTGTGAAAAGTGCAGTATATGTTCATTTTGTGCTTTTCTCGCTCAAATAGCGTTATTTTGAGCGGAAAATGACAGTATGTGCTTATTTCAGATTCATGTGTTTTTATGTATCAAACTGTGTGAGAATGACAATTCCACTGTAGAAACATCAAGTCTTGCATGTTTTTGAAGGCCAGCATGGTTTATTTTGAATTCCTGTTGAGTTAGTGTGAAAAGTGCAGTATATGTTCATTTTGTGCTTTTCTCGCTCAAATAGCGTTATTCTGACTTGAAAATGACGGAATATGAGTATTTTAGATTCATTTGTATTTATTTGTCAAACTGTCAGAGAATGACATTTCCACTTTAGAAACATCAATTCTTGCATGTTTTTGAAGGACAGCATGGTTTCTTTTGAATTCGTGTTGAGTTAGTGTGAAAAGTGCAGTATATGTTCATTTTGTGCTTTTCTCGCTCAAATAGCGTTATTTTGAGCGGAAAATGACAGTATGTGCTTATTTCAGATTCATGTGTTTTTATGTATCAAACTGTGTGAAAATGACAATTCCACTGTAGAAACATCAAGTCTTGCATGTTTTTGAAGGACAGCATGGTTTATTTTGAATTCCTGTTGAGTTAGTGTGAAAAGTGCAGTATATGTTCATTTTGTGCTTTTCTCGCTCAAATAGCGTTATTCTGACTTGAAAATGACGGAATATTAGTATTTTAGATTCATTTGTATTTATTTGTCAAACTGTCAGAGAATGACATTTCCACTTTAGAAACATCAATTCTTGCATGTTTTTGAAGGACAGCATGGTTTATTTTGAATTCCTGTTGAGTTAGTGTGAAAAGTGCAGTATATGTTCATTTTGTGCTTTTCTCGCTCAAATAGCGTTATTTTGACTTGAAAATGACGGAATATGAGTATTTTAGATTCATTTGTATTTATTTGTCAAACTGTCAGAGAATGACATTTCCACTTTAGAAACATCAATTCTTGCATGTTTTTGAAGGCCAGCATGGTTTCTTTTGAATTCGTGTTGAGTTAGTGTGAAAAGTGCAGTATATGTTCATTTTGTGCTTTTCTCGCTCAAATAGCGTTATTTTGAGCGGAAAATGACAGTATGTGCTTATTTCAGATTCATGTGTTTTTATGTATCAAACTGTGTGAGAATGACAATTCCACTGTAGAAACATCAAGTCTTGCATGTTTTTGAAGGCCAGCATGGTTTATTTTGAATTCCTGTTGAGTTAGTGTGAAAAGTGCAGTATATGTTCATTTTGTGCTTTTCTCGCTCAAATAGCGTTATTCTGACTTGAAAATGACGGAATATGAGTATTTTAGATTCATTTGTATTTATTTGTCAAACTGTCAGAGAATGACATTTCCACTTTAGAAACATCAATTCTTGCATGTTTTTGAAGGACAGCATGGTTTCTTTTGAATTCGTGTTGAGTTAGTGTGAAAAGTGCAGTATATGTTCATTTTGTGCTTTTCTCGCTCAAATAGCGTTATTTTGAGCGGAAAATGACAGTATGTGCTTATTTCAGATTCATGTGTTTTTATGTATCAAACTGTGTGAAAATGACAATTCCACTGTAGAAACATCAAGTCTTGCATGTTTTTGAAGGACAGCATGGTTTATTTTGAATTCCTGTTGAGTTAGTGTGAAAAGTGCAGTATATGTTCATTTTGTGCTTTTCTCGCTCAAATAGCGTTATTCTGACTTGAAAATGACGGAATATGAGTATTTTAGATTCATTTGTATTTATTTGTCAAACTGTCAGAGAATGACATTTCCACTTTAGAAACATCAATTCTTGCATGTTTTTGAAGGACAGCATGGTTTCTTTTGAATTCGTGTTGAGTTAGTGTGAAAAGTGCAGTATATGTTCATTTTGTGCTTTTCTCGCTCAAATAGCGTTATTTTGACCTGAAAATGACGGAATATGAGTATTTTAGATTCATTTGTATTTATTTGTCAAACTGTCATAGAATGACATTTCCACTTTAGAAACATCAATTCTTGCATGTTTTTGAAGGACAGCATGGTTTCTTTTGAATTCGTGTTGAGTTAGTGTGAAAAGTGCAGTATATGTTCATTTTGTGCTTTTCTCGCTCAAATAGCGTTATTTTGAGCGGAAAATGACAGTATGTGCTTATTTCAGATTCATGTGTTTTTATGTATCAAACTGTGTGAGAATGACAATTCCACTGTAGAAACATCAAGTCTTGCATGTTTTTGAAGGCCAGCATGGTTTATTTTGAATTCCTGTTGAGTTAGTGTGAAAAGTGCAGTATATGTTCATTTTGTGCTTTTCTCGCTCAAATAGCGTTATTCTGACTTGAAAATGACGGAATATGAGTATTTTAGATTCATTTGTATTTATTTGTCAAACTGTCAGAGAATGACATTTCCACTTTAGAAACATCAATTCTTGCATGTTTTTGAAGGCCAGCATGGTTTCTTTTGAATTCGTGTTGAGTTAGTGTGAAAAGTGCAGTATATGTTCATTTTGTGCTTTTCTCGCTCAAATAGCGTTATTTTGACCTGAAAATGACGGAATATGAGTATTTTAGATTCATTTGTATTTATTTGTCAAACTGTCATAGAATGACATTTCCACTTTAGAAACATCAATTCTTGCATGTTTTTGAAGGCCAGCATGGTTTCTTTTGAATTCGTGTTGAGTTAGTGTGAAAAGTGCAGTATATGTTCATTTTGTGCTTTTCTCGCTCAAATAGCATTATTTTGAGCGGAAAATGACAGTATGTGCTTATTTCAGATTCATGTGTTTTTATGTATCAAACTGTGTGAGAATGACAATTCCACTGTAGAAACATCAAGTCTTGCATGTTTTTGAAGGACAGCATGGTTTATTTTGAATTCCTGTTGAGTTAGTGTGAAAAGTGCAGTATATGTTCATTTTGTGCTTTTCTCGCTCAAATAGCGTTATTCTGACTTGAAAATGACGGAATATGAGTATTTTAGATTCATTTGTATTTATTTGTCAAACTGTCAGAGAATGACATTTCCACTTTAGAAACATCAATTCTTGCATGTTTTTGAAGGACAGCATGGTTTATTTTGAATTCCTGTTGAGTTAGTGTGAAAAGTGCAGTATATGTTCATTTTGTGCTTTTCTCGCTCAAATAGCGTTATTTTGACTTGAAAATGACGGAATATGAGTATTTTAGATTCATTTGTATTTATTTGTCAAACTGTCAGAGAATGACATTTCCACTTTAGAAACATCAATTCTTGCATGTTTTTGAAGGCCAGCATGGTTTCTTTTGAATTCGTGTTGAGTTAGTGTGAAAAGTGCAGTATATGTTCATTTTGTGCTTTTCTCGCTCAAATAGCGTTATTTTGAGCGGAAAATGACAGTATGTGCTTATTTCAGATTCATGTGTTTTTATGTATCAAACTGTGTGAGAATGACAATTCCACTGTAGAAACATCAAGTCTTGCATGTTTTTGAAGGCCAGCATGGTTTATTTTGAATTCCTGTTGAGTTAGTGTGAAAAGTGCAGTATATGTTCATTTTGTGCTTTTCTCGCTCAAATAGCGTTATTCTGACTTGAAAATGACGGAATATGAGTATTTTAGATTCATTTGTATTTATTTGTCAAACTGTCAGAGAATGACATTTCCACTTTAGAAACATCAATTCTTGCATGTTTTTGAAGGACAGCATGGTTTCTTTTGAATTCGTGTTGAGTTAGTGTGAAAAGTGCAGTATATGTTCATTTTGTGCTTTTCTCGCTCAAATAGCGTTATTTTGAGCGGAAAATGACAGTATGTGCTTATTTCAGATTCATGTGTTTTTATGTATCAAACTGTGTGAAAATGACAATTCCACTGTAGAAACATCAAGTCTTGCATGTTTTTGAAGGACAGCATGGTTTATTTTGAATTCCTGTTGAGTTAGTGTGAAAAGTGCAGTATATGTTCATTTTGTGCTTTTCTCGCTCAAATAGCGTTATTCTGACTTGAAAATGACGGAATATGAGTATTTTAGATTCATTTGTATTTATTTGTCAAACTGTCAGAGAATGACATTTCCACTTTAGAAACATCAATTCTTGCATGTTTTTGAAGGACAGCATGGTTTCTTTTGAATTCGTGTTGAGTTAGTGTGAAAAGTGCAGTATATGTTCATTTTGTGCTTTTCTCGCTCAAATAGCGTTATTTTGACCTGAAAATGACGGAATATGAGTATTTTAGATTCATTTGTATTTATTTGTCAAACTGTCATAGAATGACATTTCCACTTTAGAAACATCAATTCTTGCATGTTTTTGAAGGCCAGCATGGTTTCTTTTGAATTCGTGTTGAGTTAGTGTGAAAAGTGCAGTATATGTTCATTTTGTGCTTTTCTCGCTCAAATAGCGTTATTTTGAGCGGAAAATGACAGTATGTGCTTATTTCAGATTCATGTGTTTTTATGTATCAAACTGTGTGAGAATGACAATTCCACTGTAGAAACATCAAGTCTTGCATGTTTTTGAAGGCCAGCATGGTTTATTTTGAATTCCTGTTGAGTTAGTGTGAAAAGTGCAGTATATGTTCATTTTGTGCTTTTCTCGCTCAAATAGCGTTATTCTGACTTGAAAATGACGGAATATGAGTATTTTAGATTCATTTGTATTTATTTGTCAAACTGTCAGAGAATGACATTTCCACTTTAGAAACATCAATTCTTGCATGTTTTTGAAGGACAGCATGGTTTCTTTTGAATTCGTGTTGAGTTAGTGTGAAAAGTGCAGTATATGTTCATTTTGTGCTTTTCTCGCTCAAATAGCGTTATTTTGAGCGGAAAATGACAGTATGTGCTTATTTCAGATTCATGTGTTTTTATGTATCAAACTGTGTGAAAATGACAATTCCACTGTAGAAACATCAAGTCTTGCATGTTTTTGAAGGACAGCATGGTTTATTTTGAATTCCTGTTGAGTTAGTGTGAAAAGTGCAGTATATGTTCATTTTGTGCTTTTCTCGCTCAAATAGCGTTATTCTGACTTGAAAATGACGGAATATGAGTATTTTAGATTCATTTGTATTTATTTGTCAAACTGTCAGAGAATGACATTTCCACTTTAGAAACATCAATTCTTGCATGTTTTTGAAGGACAGCATGGTTTCTTTTGAATTCGTGTTGAGTTAGTGTGAAAAGTGCAGTATATGTTCATTTTGTGCTTTTCTCGCTCAAATAGCGTTATTTTGACCTGAAAATGACGGAATATGAGTATTTTAGATTCATTTGTATTTATTTGTCAAACTGTCATAGAATGACATTTCCACTTTAGAAACATCAATTCTTGCATGTTTTTGAAGGACAGCATGGTTTCTTTTGAATTCGTGTTGAGTTAGTGTGAAAAGTGCAGTATATGTTCATTTTGTGCTTTTCTCGCTCAAATAGCGTTATTTTGAGCGGAAAATGACAGTATGTGCTTATTTCAGATTCATGTGTTTTTATGTATCAAACTGTGTGAGAATGACAATTCCACTGTAGAAACATCAAGTCTTGCATGTTTTTGAAGGCCAGCATGGTTTATTTTGAATTCCTGTTGAGTTAGTGTGAAAAGTGCAGTATATGTTCATTTTGTGCTTTTCTCGCTCAAATAGCGTTATTCTGACTTGAAAATGACGGAATATGAGTATTTTAGATTCATTTGTATTTATTTGTCAAACTGTCAGAGAATGACATTTCCACTTTAGAAACATCAATTCTTGCATGTTTTTGAAGGACAGCATGGTTTCTTTTGAATTCGTGTTGAGTTAGTGTGAAAAGTGCAGTATATGTTCATTTTGTGCTTTTCTCGCTCAAATAGCGTTATTTTGAGCGGAAAATGACAGTATGTGCTTATTTCAGATTCATGTGTTTTTATGTATCAAACTGTGTGAAAATGACAATTCCACTGTAGAAACATCAAGTCTTGCATGTTTTTGAAGGACAGCATGGTTTATTTTGAATTCCTGTTGAGTTAGTGTGAAAAGTGCAGTATATGTTCATTTTGTGCTTTTCTCGCTCAAATAGCGTTATTCTGACTTGAAAATGACGGAATATGAGTATTTTAGATTCATTTGTATTTATTTGTCAAACTGTCAGAGAATGACATTTCCACTTTAGAAACATCAATTCTTGCATGTTTTTGAAGGACAGCATGGTTTATTTTGAATTCCTGTTGAGTTAGTGTGAAAAGTGCAGTATATGTTCATTTTGTTCTTTTCTCGCTCAAATAGCGTTATTTTGACTTGAAAATGACGGAATATGAGTATTTTAGATTCATTTGTATTTATTTGTCAAACTGTCAGAGAATGACATTTCCACTTTAGAAACATCAATTCTTGCATGTTTTTGAAGGACAGCATGGTTTCTTTTGAATTCGTGTTGAGTTAGTGTGAAAAGTGCAGTATATGTTCATTTTGTGCTTTTCTCGCTCAAATAGCGTTATTTTGAGCGGAAAATGACAGTATGTGCTTATTTCAGATTCATGTGTTTTTATGTATCAAACTGTGTGAAAATGACAATTCCACTGTAGAAACATCAAGTCTTGCATGTTTTTGAAGGACAGCATGGTTTATTTTGAATTCCTGTTGAGTTAGTGTGAAAAGTGCAGTATATGTTCATTTTGTGCTTTTCTCGCTCAAATAGCGTTATTCTGACTTGAAAATGACGGAATATGAGTATTTTAGATTCATTTGTATTTATTTGTCAAACTGTCAGAGAATGACATTTCCACTTTAGAAACATCAATTCTTGCATGTTTTTGAAGGACAGCATGGTTTATTTTGAATTCCTGTTGAGTTAGTGTGAAAAGTGCAGTATATGTTCATTATGTGCTTTTCTCGCTCAAATAGCGTTATTTTGACTTGAAAATGACGGAATATGAGTATTTTAGATTCATTTGTATTTATTTGTCAAACTGTCAGAGAATGACATTTCCACTTTAGAAACATCAATCCTTGCATGTTTTTGAAGGCCAGCATGGTTTCTTTTGAATTCGTGTTGAGTTAGTGTGAAAAGTGCAGTATATGTTCATTTTGTGCTTTTCTCGCTCAAATAGCGTTATTTTGACCTGAAAATGACGGAATATGAGTATTTTAGATTCATTTGTATTTATTTGTCAAACTGTCATAGAATGACATTTCCACTTTAGAAACATCAATTCTTGCATGTTTTTGAAGGACAGCATGGTTTCTTTTGAATTCGTGTTGAGTTAGTGTGAAAAGTGCAGTATATGTTCATTTTGTGCTTTTCTCGCTCAAATAGCGTTATTTTGACCTGAAAATGACGGAATATGAGTATTTTAGATTCATTTGTATTTATTTGTCAAACTGTCATAGAATGACATTTCCACTTTAGAAACATCAATTCTTGCATGTTTTTGAAGGCCAGCATGGTTTCTTTTGAATTCGTGTTGAGTTAGTGTGAAAAGTGCAGTATATGTTCATTTTGTGCTTTTCTCGCTCAAATAGCGTTATTTTGACCTGAAAATGACGGAATATGAGTATTTTAGATTCATTTGTATTTATTTGTCAAACTGTCATAGAATGACATTTCCACTTTAGAAACATCAATTCTTGCATGTTTTTGAAGGCCAGCATGGTTTCTTTTGAATTCGTGTTGAGTTAGTGTGAAAAGTGCAGTATATGTTCATTTTGTGCTTTTCTCGCTCAAATAGCGTTATTTTTAGCGGAAAATGACAGTATGTGCTTATTTCAGATTCATGTGTTTTTATGTATCAAACTGTGTGAAAATGACAATTCCACTGTAGAAACATCAAGTCTTGCATGTTTTTGAAGGACAGCATGGTTTATTTTGAATTCCTGTTGAGTTAGTGTGAAAAGTGCAGTATATGTTCATTTTGTGCTTTTCTCGCTCAAATAGCGTTATTCTGACTTGAAAATGACGGAATATGAGTATTTTAGATTCATTTGTATTTATTTGTCAAACTGTCAGAGAATGACATTTCCACTTTAGAAACATCAATTCTTGCATGTTTTTGAAGGACAGCATGGTTTATTTTGAATTCCTGTTGAGTTAGTGTGAAAAGTGCAGTATATGTTCATTATGTGCTTTTCTCGCTCAAATAGCGTTATTTTGACTTGAAAATGACGGAATATGAGTATTTTAGATTCATTTGTATTTATTTGTCAAACTGTCAGAGAATGACATTTCCACTTTAGAAACATCAATTCTTGCATGTTTTTGAAGGACAGCATGGTTTCTTTTGAATTCGTGTTGAGTTAGTGTGAAAAGTGCAGTATATGTTCATTTTGTGCTTTTCTCGCTCAAATAGCGTTATTTTGACCTGAAAATGACGGAATATGAGTATTTTAGATTCATTTGTATTTATTTGTCAAACTGTCATAGAATGACATTTCCACTTTAGAAACATCAATTCTTGCATGTTTTTGAAGGACAGCATGGTTTCTTTTGAATTCGTGTTGAGTTAGTGTGAAAAGTGCAGTATATGTTCATTTTGTGCTTTTCTCGCTCAAATAGCGTTATTTTGACCTGAAAATGACGGAATATGAGTATTTTAGATTCATTTGTATTTATTTGTCAAACTGTCATAGAATGACATTTCCACTTTAGAAACATCAATTCTTGCATGTTTTTGAAGGACAGCATGGTTTCTTTTGAATTCGTGTTGAGTTAGTGTGAAAAGTGCAGTATATGTTCATTTTGTGCTTTTCTCGCTCAAATAGCGTTATTTTGACCTGAAAATGACGGAATATGAGTATTTTAGATTCATTTGTATTTATTTGTCAAACTGTCATAGAATGACATTTCCACTTTAGAAACATCAATTCTTGCATGTTTTTGAAGGCCAGCATGGTTTCTTTTGAATTCGTGTTGAGTTAGTGTGAAAAGTGCAGTATATGTTCATTTTGTGCTTTTCTCGCTCAAATAGCGTTATTTTGACCTGAAAATGACGGAATATGAGTATTTTAGATTCATTTGTATTTATTTGTCAAACTGTCATAGAATGACATTTCCACTTTAGAAACATCAATTCTTGCATGTTTTTGAAGGCCAGCATGGTTTCTTTTGAATTCGTGTTGAGTTAGTGTGAAAAGTGCAGTATATGTTCATTTTGTGCTTTTCTCGCTCAAATAGCGTTATTTTGAGCGGAAAATGACAGTATGTGCTTATTTCAGATTCATGTGTTTTTATGTATCAAACTGTGTGAGAATGACAATTCCACTGTAGAAACATCAAGTCTTGCATGTTTTTGAAGGCCAGCATGGTTTATTTTGAATTCCTGTTGAGTTAGTGTGAAAAGTGCAGTATATGTTCATTTTGTGCTTTTCTCGCTCAAATAGCGTTATTCTGACTTGAAAATGACGGAATATGAGTATTTTAGATTCATTTGTATTTATTTGTCAAACTGTCAGAGAATGACATTTCCACTTTAGAAACATCAATTCTTGCATGTTTTTGAAGGACAGCATGGTTTCTTTTGAATTCCTGTTGAGTTAGTGTGAAAAGTGCAGTATATGTTCATTTTGTGCTTTTCTCGCTCAAATAGCGTTATTCTGACTTGAAAATGACGGAATATGAGTATTTTAGATTCATTTGTATTTATTTGTCAAACTGTCAGAGAATGACATTTCCACTTTGGAAACATCAATTCTTGCATGTTTTTGAAGGACAGCATGGTTTCTTTTGAATTCGTGTTGAGTTAGTGTGAAAAGTGCAGTATATGTTCATTTTGTGCTTTTCTCGCTCAAATACCGTTATTCTGACTTGAAAATGACGGAATATGAGTATTTTAGATTCATTTGTATTTATTTGTCAAACTGTCAGAGAATGACATTTCCACTTTAGAAACATCAATTCTTGCATGTTTTTGAAGGACAGCATGGTTTCTTTTGAATTCGTGTTGAGTTAGTGTGAAAAGTGCAGTATATGTTCATTTTGTGCTTTTCTCGCTCAAATAGCGTTATTTTGACCTGAAAATGACGGAATATGAGTATTTTAGATTCATTTGTATTTATTTGTCAAACTGTCATAGAATGACATTTCCACTTTAGAAACATCAATTCTTGCATGTTTTTGAAGGCCAGCATGGTTTCTTTTGAATTCGTGTTGAGTTAGTGTGAAAAGTGCAGTATATGTTCATTTTGTGCTTTTCTCGCTCAAATAGCGTTATTTTGACCTGAAAATGACGGAATATGAGTATTTTAGATTCATTTGTATTTATTTGTCAAACTGTCATAGAATGACATTTCCACTTTAGAAACATCAATTCTTGCATGTTTTTGAAGGACAGCATGGTTTCTTTTGAATTCGTGTTGAGTTAGTGTGAAAAGTGCAGTATATGTTCATTTTGTGCTTTTCTCGCTCAAATAGCGTTATTTTGAGCGGAAAATGACAGTATGTGCTTATTTCAGATTCATGTGTTTTTATGTATCAAACTGTGTGAAAATGACAATTCCACTGTAGAAACATCAAGTCTTGCATGTTTTTGAAGGACAGCATGGTTTATTTTGAATTCCTGTTGAGTTAGTGTGAAAAGTGCAGTATATGTTCATTTTGTGCTTTTCTCGCTCAAATAGCGTTATTCTGACTTGAAAATGACGGAATATGAGTATTTTAGATTCATTTGTATTTATTTGTCAAACTGTCAGAGAATGACATTTCCACTTTAGAAACATCAATTCTTGCATGTTTTTGAAGGACAGCATGGTTTATTTTGAATTCCTGTTGAGTTAGTGTGAAAAGTGCAGTATATGTTCATTTTGTGCTTTTCTCGCTCAAATAGCGTTATTTTGACTTGAAAATGACGGAATATGAGTATTTTAGATTCATTTGTATTTATTTGTCAAACTGTCAGAGAATGACATTTCCACTTTAGAAACATCAATTCTTGCATGTTTTTGAAGGACAGCATGGTTTCTTTTGAATTCGTGTTGCGTTAGTGTGAAAAGTGCAGCATATGTTCATTTTGTGCTTTTCTCGCTCAAATAGCGTTATTTTGAGCGGAAAATGACAGTATGTGCTTATTTCAGATTCATGTGTTTTTATGTATCAAACTGTGTGAGAATGACAATTCCACTGTAGAAACATCAAGTCTTGCATGTTTTTGAAGGACAGCATGGTTTCTTTTGAATTCCTGTTGAGTTAGTGTGAAAAGTGCAGCATATGTTCATTTTGTGCTTTTCTCGCTCAAATAGCGTTATTTTGAGCGGAAAATGACAGTATGTGCTTATTTCAGATTCATGTGTTTTTATGTATCAAACTGTGTGAGAATGACAATTCCACTGTAGAAACATCAAGTCTTGCATGTTTTTGAAGGACAGCATGGTTTATTTTGAATTCCTGTTGAGTTAGTGTGAAAAGTGCAGTATATGTTCATTTTGTGCTTTTCTCGCTCAAATAGCGTTATTCTGACTTGAAAATGACGGAATATGAGTATTTTAGTTTCATTTGTATTTATTTGTCAAACTGTCAGAGAATGACATTTCCACTTTAGAAACATCAATTCTTGCATGTTTTTGAAGGCCAGCATGGTTTCTTTTGAATTCGTGTTGAGTTAGTGTGAAAAGTGCAGTATATGTTCATTTTGTGCTTTTCTCGCTCAAATAGCGTTATTTTGACCTGAAAATGACGGAATATGAGTATTTTAGATTCATTTGTATTTATTTGTCAAACTGTCATAGAATGACATTTCCACTTTAGAAACATCAATTCTTGCATGTTTTTGAAGGCCAGCATGGTTTCTTTTGAATTCGTGTTGAGTTAGTGTGAAAAGTGCAGTATATGTTCATTTTATGCTTTTCTCGCTCAAATAGCGTTATTTTGACCTGAAAATGACGGAATATGAGTATTTTAGATTCATTTGTATTTATTTGTCAAACTGTCATAGAATGACATTTCCACTTTAGAAACATCAATTCTTGCATGTTTTTGAAGGCCAGCATGGTTTCTTTTGAATTCGTGTTGAGTTAGTGTGAAAAGTGCAGTATATGTTCATTTTGTGCTTTTCTCGCTCAAATAGCGTTATTTTGAGCGGAAAATGACGGAATATGAGTATTTTAGATTCATTTGTATTTATTTGTCAAACTGTCATAGAATGACATTTCCACTTTAGAAACATCAATTCTTGCATGTTTTTGAAGGCCAGCATGGTTTCTTTTGAATTCGTGTTGAGTTAGTGTGAAAAGTGCAGTATATGTTCATTTTGTGCTTTTCTCGCTCAAATAGCGTTATTTTGACCTGAAAATGACGGAATATGAGTATTTTAGATTCATTTGTATTTATTTGTCAAACTGTCATAGAATGACATTTCCACTTTAGAAACATCAATTCTTGCATGTTTTTGAAGGCCAGCATGGTTTCTTTTGAATTCGTGTTGAGTTAGTGTGAAAAGTGCAGTATATGTTCATTTTGTGCTTTTCTCGCTCAAATAGCGTTATTTTGACCTGAAAATGACGGAATATGAGTATTTTAGATTCATTTGTATTTATTTGTCAAACTGTCATAGAATGACATTTCCACTTTAGAAACATCAATTCTTGCATGTTTTTGAAGGCCAGCATGGTTTCTTTTGAATTCGTGTTGAGTTAGTGTGAAAAGTGCAGTATATGTTCATTTTGTGCTTTTCTCGCTCAAATAGCGTTATTTTGACCTGAAAATGACGGAATATGAGTATTTTAGATTCATTTGTATTTATTTGTCAAACTGTCATAGAATGACATTTCCACTTTAGAAACATCAATTCTTGCATGTTTTTGAAGGACAGCATGGTTTCTTTTGAATTCGTGTTGAGTTAGTGTGAAAAGTGCAGTATATGTTCATTTTGTGCTTTTCTCGCTAAAATAGCGTTATTTTGAGCGGAAAATGACAGTATGTGCTTATTTCAGATTCATGTGTTTTTATGTATCAAACTGTGTGAGAATGACAATTCCACTGTAGAAACATCAAGTCTTGCATGTTTTTGAAGGACAGCATGGTTTATTTTGAATTCCTGTTGAGTTAGTGTGAAAAGTGCAGTATATGTTCATTTTGTGCTTTTCTCGCTCAAATAGCGTTATTTTGAGCGGAAAATGACAGTATGTGCTTATTTCAGATTCATGTGTTTTTATGTATCAAACTGTGTGAGAATGACAATTCCACTGTAGAAACATCAAGTCTTGCATGTTTTTGAAGGACAGCATGGTTTATTTTGAATTCCTGTTGAGTTAGTGTGAAAAGTGCAGTATATGTTCATTTTGTGCTTTTCTCGCTCAAATAGCGTTATTTTGACTTGAAAATGACGGAATATGAGTATTTTAGATTCATTTGTATTTATTTGTCAAACTGTCATAGAATGACATTTGCACTTTAGAAACATCAATTCTTGCATGTTTTTGAAGGACAGCATGGTTTCTTTTGAATTCGTGTTGAGTTAGTGTGAAAAGTGCAGTATATGTTCATTTTGTGCTTTTCTCGCTGAAATAGCGTTATTTTGACCTGAAAATGACGGAATATGAGTATTTTAGATTCATTTGTATTTATTTGTCAAACTGTCATAGAATGACATTTCCACTTTAGAAACATCAATTCTTGCATGTTTTTGAAGGACAGCATGGTTTCTTTTGAATTCGTGTTGAGTTAGTGTGAAAAGTGCAGTATATGTTCATTTTGTGCTTTTCTCGCTCAAATAGCGTTATTTTGAGCGGAAAATGACAGTATGTGCTTATTTCAGATTCATGTGTTTTTATGTATCAAACTGTCATAGAATGACATTTCCACTGTAGAAACATCAAGTCTTGCATGTTTTTGAAGGACAGCATGGTTTATTTTGAATTCCTGTTGAGTTAGTGTGAAAAGTGCAGTATATGTTCATTTTGTGCTTTTCTCGCTCAAATACCGTTATTCTGACTTGAAAATGACGGAATATGAGTATTTTAGATTCATTTGTATTTATTTGTCAAACTGTCAGAGAATGACATTTCCACTTTAGAAACATCAATTCTTGCATGTTTTTGAAGGACAGCATGGTTTCTTTTGAATTCGTGTTGAGTTAGTGTGAAAAGTGCAGTATATGTTCATTTTGTGCTTTTCTCGCTCAAATAGCGTTATTTTGACCTGAAAATGACGGAATATGAGTATTTTAGATTCATTTGTATTTATTTGTCAAACTGTCATAGAATGACATTTCCACTTTAGAAACATCAATTCTTGCATGTTTTTGAAGGCCAGCATGGTTTCTTTTGAATTCGTGTTGAGTTAGTGTGAAAAGTGCAGTATATGTTCATTTTGTGCTTTTCTCGCTCAAATAGCGTTATTTTGACCTGAAAATGACGGAATATGAGTATTTTAGATTCATTTGTATTTATTTGTCAAACTGTCATAGAATGACATTTCCACTTTAGAAACATCAATTCTTGCATGTTTTTGAAGGACAGCATGGTTTCTTTTGAATTCGTGTTGAGTTAGTGTGAAAAGTGCAGTATATGTTCATTTTGTGCTTTTCTCGCTCAAATAGCGTTATTTTGAGCGGAAAATGACAGTATGTGCTTATTTCAGATTCATGTGTTTTTATGTATCAAACTGTGTGAGAATGACAATTCCACTGTAGAAACATCAAGTCTTGCATGTTTTTGAAGGACAGCATGGTTTATTTTGAATTCCTGTTGAGTTAGTGTGAAAAGTGCAGTATATGTTCATTTTGTGCTTTTCTCGCTCAAATAGCGTTATTCTGACTTGAAAATGACGGAATATGAGTATTTTAGATTCATTTGTATTTATTTGTCAAACTGTCAGAGAATGACATTTCCACTTTAGAAACATCAATTCTTGCATGTTTTTGAAGGACAGCATGGTTTCTTTTGAATTCGTGTTGAGTTAGTGTGAAAAGTGCAGTATATGTTCATTTTGTGCTTTTCTCGCTCAAATAGCGTTATTTTGAGCGGAAAATGACAGTATGTGCTTATTTCAGATTCATGTGTTTTTATGTATCAAACTGTGTGAGAATGACAATTCCACTGTAGAAACATCAAGTCTTGCATGTTTTTGAAGGACAGCATGGTTTATTTTGAATTCCTGTTGAGTTAGTGTGAAAAGTGCAGTATATGTTCATTTTGTGCTTTTCTCGCTCAAATAGCGTTATTTTGACTTGAAAATGACGGAATATGAGTATTTTAGATTCATTTGTATTTATTTGTCAAACTGTCATAGAATGACATTTGCACTTTAGAAACATCAATTCTTGCATGTTTTTGAAGGACAGCATGGTTTCTTTTGAATTCGTGTTGAGTTAGTGTGAAAAGTGCAGTATATGTTCATTTTGTGCTTTTCTCGCTGAAATAGCGTTATTTTGACCTGAAAATGACGGAATATGAGTATTTTAGATTCATTTGTATTTATTTGTCAAACTGTCATAGAATGACATTTCCACTTTAGAAACATCAATTCTTGCATGTTTTTGAAGGACAGCATGGTTTCTTTTGAATTCGTGTTGAGTTAGTGTGAAAAGTGCAGTATATGTTCATTTTGTGCTTTTCTCGCTCAAATAGCGTTATTTTGAGCGGAAAATGACAGTATGTGCTTATTTCAGATTCATGTGTTTTTATGTATCAAACTGTCATAGAATGACATTTCCACTGTAGAAACATCAAGTCTTGCATGTTTTTGAAGGACAGCATGGTTTATTTTGAATTCCTGTTGAGTTAGTGTGAAAAGTGCAGTATATGTTCATTTTGTGCTTTTCTCGCTCAAATACCGTTATTCTGACTTGAAAATGACGGAATATGAGTATTTTAGATTCATTTGTATTTATTTGTCAAACTGTCAGAGAATGACATTTCCACTTTAGAAACATCAATTCTTGCATGTTTTTGAAGGACAGCATGGTTTCTTTTGAATTCGTGTTGAGTTAGTGTGAAAAGTGCAGTATATGTTCATTTTGTGCTTTTCTCGCTCAAATAGCGTTATTTTGACCTGAAAATGACGGAATATGAGTATTTTAGATTCATTTGTATTTATTTGTCAAACTGTCATAGAATGACATTTCCACTTTAGAAACATCAATTCTTGCATGTTTTTGAAGGCCAGCATGGTTTCTTTTGAATTCGTGTTGAGTTAGTGTGAAAAGTGCAGTATATGTTCATTTTGTGCTTTTCTCGCTCAAATAGCGTTATTTTGACCTGAAAATGACGGAATATGAGTATTTTAGATTCATTTGTATTTATTTGTCAAACTGTCATAGAATGACATTTCCACTTTAGAAACATCAATTCTTGCATGTTTTTGAAGGACAGCATGGTTTCTTTTGAATTCGTGTTGAGTTAGTGTGAAAAGTGCAGTATATGTTCATTTTGTGCTTTTCTCGCTCAAATAGCGTTATTTTGAGCGGAAAATGACAGTATGTGCTTATTTCAGATTCATGTGTTTTTATGTATCAAACTGTGTGAGAATGACAATTCCACTGTAGAAACATCAAGTCTTGCATGTTTTTGAAGGACAGCATGGTTTATTTTGAATTCCTGTTGAGTTAGTGTGAAAAGTGCAGTATATGTTCATTTTGTGCTTTTCTCGCTCAAATAGCGTTATTCTGACTTGAAAATGACGGAATATGAGTATTTTAGATTCATTTGTATTTATTTGTCAAACTGTCAGAGAATGACATTTCCACTTTAGAAACATCAATTCTTGCATGTTTTTGAAGGACAGCATGGTTTCTTTTGAATTCGTGTTGAGTTAGTGTGAAAAGTGCAGTATATGTTCATTTTGTGCTTTTCTCGCTCAAATAGCGTTATTTTGAGCGGAAAATGACAGTATGTGCTTATTTCAGATTCATGTGTTTTTATGTATCAAACTGTCATAGAATGACATTTCCACTGTAGAAACATCAAGTCTTGCATGTTTTTGAAGGACAGCATGGTTTATTTTGAATTCGTGTTGAGTTAGTGTGAAAAGTGCAGTATATGTTCATTTTGTGCTTTTCTCGCTCAAATAGCGTTATTCTGACTTGAAAATGACGGAATATGAGTATTTTAGATTCATTTGTATTTATTTGTCAAACTGTCAGAGAATGACATTTCCACTTTAGAAACATCAATTCTTGCATGTTTTTGAAGGACAGCATGGTTTCTTTTGAATTCGTGTTGAGTTAGTGTGAAAAGTGCAGTATATGTTCATTTTGTGCTTTTCTCGCTCAAATAGCGTTATTTTGAGCGGAAAATGACAGTATGTGCTTATTTCAGATTCATGTGTTTTTATGTATCAAACTGTCATAGAATGACATTTCCACTGTAGAAACATCAAGTCTTGCATGTTTTTGAAGGACAGCATGGTTTATTTTGAATTCGTGTTGAGTTAGTGTGAAAAGTGCAGTATATGTTCATTTTGTGCTTTTCTCGCTCAAATAGCGTTATTTTGACCTGAAAATGACGGAATATGAGTATTTTAGATTCATTTGTATTTATTTGTCAAACTGTCATAGAATGACATTTCCACTTTAGAAACATCAATTCTTGCATGTTTTTGAAGGACAGCATGGTTTCTTTTGAATTCGTGTTGAGTTAGTGTGAAAAGTGCAGTATATGTTCATTTTGTGCTTTTCTCGCTCAAATAGCGTTATTTTGAGCGGAAAATGACAGTATGTGCTTATTTCAGATTCATGTGTTTTTATGTATCAAACTGTCATAGAATGACATTTCCACTGTAGAAACATCAAGTCTTGCATGTTTTTGAAGGACAGCATGGTTTATTTTGAATTCCTGTTGAGTTAGTGTGAAAAGTGCAGTATATGTTCATTTTGTGCTTTTCTCGCTCAAATAGCGTTATTCTGACTTGAAAATGACGGAATATGAGTATTTTAGATTCATTTTTATTTATTTGTCAAACTGTCAGAGAATGACATTTCCACTTTAGAAACATCAATTCTTGCATGTTTTTGAAGGCCAGCATGGTTTCTTTTGAATTCGTGTTGAGTTAGTGTGAAAAGTGCAGTATATGTTCATTTTGTGCTTTTCTCGCTCAAATAGCGTTATTCTGACTTGAAAATGACGGAATATGAGTATTTTAGATTCATTTGTATTTATTTGTCAAACTGTCAGAGAATGACATTTCCACTTTAGAAACATCAATTCTTGCATGTTTTTGAAGGACAGCATGGTTTCTTTTGAATTCGTGTTGAGTTAGTGTGAAAAGTGCAGTATATGTTCATTTTGTGCTTTTCTCGCTCAAATAGCGTTATTTTGAGCGGAAAATGACAGTATGTGCTTATTTCAGATTCATGTGTTTTTATGTATCAAACTGTCATAGAATGACATTTCCACTGTAGAAACATCAAGTCTTGCATGTTTTTGAAGGACAGCATGGTTTATTTTGAATTCCTGTTGAGTTAGTGTGAAAAGTGCAGTATATGTTCATTTTGTGCTTTTCTCGCTCAAATAGCGTTATTCTGACTTGAAAATGACGGAATATGAGTATTTTAGATTCATTTGTATTTATTTGTCAAACTGTCAGAGAATGACATTTCCACTTTAGAAACATCAATTCTTGCATGTTTTTGAAGGACAGCATGGTTTCTTTTGAATTCGTGTTGAGTTAGTGTGAAAAGTGCAGTATATGTTCATTTTGTGCTTTTCTCGCTCAAATAGCGTTATTTTGACCTGAAAATGACGGAATATGAGTATTTTAGATTCATTTGTATTTATTTGTCAAACTGTCATAGAATGACATTTCCACTTTAGAAACATCAATTCTTGCATGTTTTTGAAGGCCAGCATGGTTTCTTTTGAATTCGTGTTGAGTTAGTGTGAAAAGTGCAGTATATGTTCATTTTGTGCTTTTCTCGCTCAAATAGCGTTATTTTGACCTGAAAATGACGGAATATGAGTATTTTAGATTCATTTGTATTTATTTGTCAAACTGTCATAGAATGACATTTCCACTTTAGAAACATCAATTCTTGCATGTTTTTGAAGGACAGCATGGTTTCTTTTGAATTCGTGTTGAGTTAGTGTGAAAAGTGCAGTATATGTTCATTTTGTGCTTTTCTCGCTCAAATAGCGTTATTTTGAGCGGAAAATGACAGTATGTGCTTATTTCAGATTCATGTGTTTTTATGTATCTAACTGTGTGAGAATGACAATTCCACTGTAGAAACATCAAGTCTTGCATGTTTTTGAAGGACAGCATGGTTTATTTTGAATTCCTGTTGAGTTAGTGTGAAAAGTGCAGTATATGTTCATTTTGTGCTTTTC
Source organism: Chaetodon auriga (assembly GCF_051107435.1). Taxonomy (NCBI): domain Eukaryota; kingdom Metazoa; phylum Chordata; class Actinopteri; order Chaetodontiformes; family Chaetodontidae; genus Chaetodon; species Chaetodon auriga. The sequence continues at coordinate 386,672 of NW_027481990.1, read as the reverse complement.
TCGCTCAAATAGCGTTATTTTGACTTGAAAATGACGGAATATGAGTATTTTAGATTCATTTGTATTTATTTGTCAAACTGTCAGAGAATGACATTTCCACTTTAGAAACATCAATTCTTGCATGTTTTTGAAGGACAGCATGGTTTCTTTTGAATTCGTGTTGAGTTAGTGTGAAAAGTGCAGTATATGTTCATTTTGTGCTTTTCTCGCTCAAATAGCGTTATTTTGACCTGAAAATGACGGAATATGAGTATTTTAGATTCATTTGTATTTATTTGTCAAACTGTCATAGAATGACATTTCCACTTTAGAAACATCAATTCTTGCATGTTTTTGAAGGCCAGCATGGTTTCTTTTGAATTCGTGTTGAGTTAGTGTGAAAAGTGCAGTATATGTTCATTTTGTGCTTTTCTCGCTCAAATAGCGTTATTTTGACCTGAAAATGACGGAATATGAGTATTTTAGATTCATTTGTATTTATTTGTCAAACTGTCATAGAATGACATTTCCACTTTAGAAACATCAATTCTTGCATGTTTTTGAAGGCCAGCATGGTTTCTTTTGAATTCGTGTTGAGTTAGTGTGAAAAGTGCAGTATATGTTCATTTTGTGCTTTTCTCGCTCAAATAGCGTTATTTTGACCTGAAAATGACGGAATATGAGTATTTTAGATTCATTTGTATTTATTTGTCAAACTGTCATAGAATGACATTTCCACTTTAGAAACATCAATTCTTGCATGTTTTTGAAGGCCAGCATGGTTTATTTTGAATTCCTGTTGAGTTAGTGTGAAAAGTGCAGTATATGTTCATTTTGTGCTTTTCTCGCTCAAATAGCGTTATTTTGACTTGAAAATGACGGAATATGAGTATTTTAGATTCATTTGTATTTATTTGTCAAACTGTCAGAGAATGACATTTCCACTTTAGAAACATCAATTCTTGCATGTTTTTGAAGGACAGCATGGTTTCTTTTGAATTCGTGTTGAGTTAGTGTGAAAAGTGCAGTATATGTTCATTTTGTGCTTTTCTCGCTCAAATACCGTTATTCTGACTTGAAAATGACGGAATATGAGTATTTTAGATTCATTTGTATTTATTTGTCAAACTGTCAGAGAATGACATTTCCACTTTAGAAACATCAATTCTTGCATGTTTTTGAAGGCCAGCATGGTTTCTTTTGAATTCGTCTTGAGTTAGTGTGAAAAGTGCAGTATATGTTCATTTTGTGCTTTTCTCGCTCAAATAGCGTTATTTTGAGCGGAAAATGACAGTATGTGCTTATTTCAGATTCATGTGTTTTTATGTATCAAACTGTGTGAGAATGACAATTCCACTTTAGAAACATCAATTCTTGCATGTTTTTGAAGGCCAGCATGGTTTCTTTTGAATTCGTGTTGAGTTAGTGTGAAAAGTGCAGTATATGTTCATTTTGTGCTTTTCTCGCTCAAATAGCGTTATTTTGACCTGAAAATGACGGAATATGAGTATTTTAGATTCATTTGTATTTATTTGTCAAACTGTCATAGAATGACATTTCCACTTTAGAAACATCAATTCTTGCATGTTTTTGAAGGCCAGCATGGTTTCTTTTGAATTCGTGTTGAGTTAGTGTGAAAAGTGCAGTATATGTTCATTTTGTGCTTTTCTCGCTCAAATAGCGTTATTTTGAGCGGAAAATGACAGTATGTGCTTATTTCAGATTCATGTGTTTTTATGTATCAAACTGTGTGAGAATGACAATTCCACTTTAGAAACATCAATTCTTGCATGTTTTTGAAGGCCAGCATGGTTTCTTTTGAATTCGTGTTGAGTTAGTGTGAAAAGTGCAGTATATGTTCATTTTGTGCTTTTCTCGCTCAAATAGCGTTATTTTGACCTGAAAATGACGGAATATGAGTATTTTAGATTCATTTGTATTTATTTGTCAAACTGTCATAGAATGACATTTCCACTTTAGAAACATCAATTCTTGCATGTTTTTGAAGGACAGCATGGTTTATTTTGAATTCCTGTTGAGTTAGTGTGAAAAGTGCAGTATATGTTCATTTTGTGCTTTTCTCGCTCAAATAGCGTTATTTTGACTTGAAAATGACGGAATATGAGTATTTTAGATTCATTTGTATTTATTTGTCAAACTGTCAGAGAATGACATTTCCACTTTAGAAACATCAATTCTTGCATGTTTTTGAAGGACAGCATGGTTTCTTTTGAATTCCTGTTGAGTTAGTGTGAAAAGTGCAGTATATGTTCATTTTGTGCTTTTCTCGCTCAAAGAGCGTTATTCTGACTTGAAAATGACGGAATATGAGTATTTTAGATTCATTTGTATTTATTTGTCAAACTGTCAGAGAATGACATTTCCACTTTAGAAACATCAATTCTTGCATGTTTTTGAAGGCCAGCATGGTTTCTTTTGAATTCGTGTTGAGTTAGTGTGAAAAGTGCAGTATATGTTCATTTTGTGCTTTTCTCGCTCAAATAGCGTTATTCTGACTTGAAAATGACGGAATATGAGTATTTTAGATTCATTTGTATTTATTTGTCAAACTGTCAGAGAATGACATTTCCACTTTAGAAACATCAATTCTTGCATGTTTTTGAAGGACAGCATGGTTTCTTTTGAATTCGTGTTGAGTTAGTGTGAAAAGTGCAGTATATGTTCATTTTGTGCTTTTCTCGCTCAAATAGCGTTATTTTGACCTGAAAATGACGGAATATGAGTATTTTAGATTCATTTGTATTTATTTGTCAAACTGTCATAGAATGACATTTCCACTTTAGAAACATCAATTCTTGCATGTTTTTGAAGGACAGCATGGTTTATTTTGAATTCCTGTTGAGTTAGTGTGAAAAGTGCAGTATATGTTCATTTTGTGCTTTTCTCGCTCAAATAGCGTTATTTTGACTTGAAAATGACGGAATATGAGTATTTTAGATTCATTTGTATTTATTTGTCAAACTGTCAGAGAATGACATTTCCACTTTAGAAACATCAATTCTTGCATGTTTTTGAAGGACAGCATGGTTTCTTTTGAATTCCTGTTGAGTTAGTGTGAAAAGTGCAGTATATGTTCATTTTGTGCTTTTCTCGCTCAAATAGCGTTATTCTGACTTGAAAATGACGGAATATGAGTATTTTAGATTCATTTGTATTTATTTGTCAAACTGTCAGAGAATGACATTTCCACTTTAGAAACATCAATTCTTGCATGTTTTTGAAGGCCAGCATGGTTTCTTTTGAATTCGTGTTGAGTTAGTGTGAAAAGTGCAGTATATGTTCATTTTGTGCTTTTCTCGCTCAAATAGCGTTATTTTGAGCGGAAAATGACAGTATGTGCTTATTTCAGATTCATGTGTTTTTATGTATCAAACTGTGTGAGAATGACATTTCCACTGTAGAAACATCAATTCTTGCATGTTTTTGAAGGACAGCATGGTTTCTTTTGAATTCGTGTTGAGTTAGTGTGAAAAGTGCAGTATATGTTCATTTTGTGCTTTTCTCGCTCAAATAGCGTTATTTTGACCTGAAAATGACGGAATATGAGTATTTTAGATTCATTTGTATTTATTTGTCAAACTGTCATAGAATGACATTTCCACTTTAGAAACATCAATTCTTGCATGTTTTTGAAGGACAGCATGGTTTATTTTGAATTCCTGTTGAGTTAGTGTGAAAAGTGCAGTATATGTTCATTTTGTGCTTTTCTCGCTCAAATAGCGTTATTTTGACTTGAAAATGACGGAATATGAGTATTTTAGATTCATTTGTATTTATTTGTCAAACTGTCAGAGAATGACATTTCCACTTTAGAAACATCAATTCTTGCATGTTTTTGAAGGACAGCATGGTTTCTTTTGAATTCGTGTTGAGTTAGTGTGAAAAGTGCAGTATATGTTCATTTTGTGCTTTTCTCGCTCAAATAGCGTTATTTTGACCTGAAAATGACGGAATATGAGTATTTTAGATTCATTTGTATTTATTTGTCAAACTGTCATAGAATGACATTTCCACTTTAGAAACATCAATTCTTGCATGTTTTTGAAGGCCAGCATGGTTTCTTTTGAATTCGTGTTGAGTTAGTGTGAAAAGTGCAGTATATGTTCATTTTGTGCTTTTCTCGCTCAAATAGCGTTATTTTGACCTGAAAATGACGGAATATGAGTATTTTAGATTCATTTGTATTTATTTGTCAAACTGTCATAGAATGACATTTCCACTTTAGAAACATCAATTCTTGCATGTTTTTGAAGGCCAGCATGGTTTATTTTGAATTCCTGTTGAGTTAGTGTGAAAAGTGCAGTATATGTTCATTTTGTGCTTTTCTCGCTCAAATAGCGTTATTTTGACTTGAAAATGACGGAATATGAGTATTTTAGATTCATTTGTATTTATTTGTCAAACTGTCAGAGAATGACATTTCCACTTTAGAAACATCAATTCTTGCATGTTTTTGAAGGACAGCATGGTTTCTTTTGAATTCGTGTTGAGTTAGTGTGAAAAGTGCAGTATATGTTCATTTTGTGCTTTTCTCGCTCAAATACCGTTATTCTGACTTGAAAATGACGGAATATGAGTATTTTAGATTCATTTGTATTTATTTGTCAAACTGTCAGAGAATGACATTTCCACTTTAGAAACATCAATTCTTGCATGTTTTTGAAGGCCAGCATGGTTTCTTTTGAATTCGTCTTGAGTTAGTGTGAAAAGTGCAGTATATGTTCATTTTGTGCTTTTCTCGCTCAAATAGCGTTATTTTGAGCGGAAAATGACAGTATGTGCTTATTTCAGATTCATGTGTTTTTATGTATCAAACTGTGTGAGAATGACAATTCCACTTTAGAAACATCAATTCTTGCATGTTTTTGAAGGCCAGCATGGTTTCTTTTGAATTCGTGTTGAGTTAGTGTGAAAAGTGCAGTATATGTTCATTTTGTGCTTTTCTCGCTCAAATAGCGTTATTTTGACCTGAAAATGACGGAATATGAGTATTTTAGATTCATTTGTATTTATTTGTCAAACTGTCATAGAATGACATTTCCACTTTAGAAACATCAATTCTTGCATGTTTTTGAAGGCCAGCATGGTTTCTTTTGAATTCGTGTTGAGTTAGTGTGAAAAGTGCAGTATATGTTCATTTTGTGCTTTTCTCGCTCAAATAGCGTTATTTTGAGCGGAAAATGACAGTATGTGCTTATTTCAGATTCATGTGTTTTTATGTATCAAACTGTGTGAGAATGACAATTCCACTTTAGAAACATCAATTCTTGCATGTTTTTGAAGGCCAGCATGGTTTCTTTTGAATTCGTGTTGAGTTAGTGTGAAAAGTGCAGTATATGTTCATTTTGTGCTTTTCTCGCTCAAATAGCGTTATTTTGACCTGAAAATGACGGAATATGAGTATTTTAGATTCATTTGTATTTATTTGTCAAACTGTCATAGAATGACATTTCCACTTTAGAAACATCAATTCTTGCATGTTTTTGAAGGACAGCATGGTTTATTTTGAATTCCTGTTGAGTTAGTGTGAAAAGTGCAGTATATGTTCATTTTGTGCTTTTCTCGCTCAAATAGCGTTATTTTGACTTGAAAATGACGGAATATGAGTATTTTAGATTCATTTGTATTTATTTGTCAAACTGTCAGAGAATGACATTTCCACTTTAGAAACATCAATTCTTGCATGTTTTTGAAGGACAGCATGGTTTCTTTTGAATTCCTGTTGAGTTAGTGTGAAAAGTGCAGTATATGTTCATTTTGTGCTTTTCTCGCTCAAAGAGCGTTATTCTGACTTGAAAATGACGGAATATGAGTATTTTAGATTCATTTGTATTTATTTGTCAAACTGTCAGAGAATGACATTTCCACTTTAGAAACATCAATTCTTGCATGTTTTTGAAGGCCAGCATGGTTTCTTTTGAATTCGTGTTGAGTTAGTGTGAAAAGTGCAGTATATGTTCATTTTGTGCTTTTCTCGCTCAAATAGCGTTATTCTGACTTGAAAATGACGGAATATGAGTATTTTAGATTCATTTGTATTTATTTGTCAAACTGTCAGAGAATGACATTTCCACTTTAGAAACATCAATTCTTGCATGTTTTTGAAGGACAGCATGGTTTCTTTTGAATTCGTGTTGAGTTAGTGTGAAAAGTGCAGTATATGTTCATTTTGTGCTTTTCTCGCTCAAATAGCGTTATTTTGACCTGAAAATGACGGAATATGAGTATTTTAGATTCATTTGTATTTATTTGTCAAACTGTCATAGAATGACATTTCCACTTTAGAAACATCAATTCTTGCATGTTTTTGAAGGACAGCATGGTTTATTTTGAATTCCTGTTGAGTTAGTGTGAAAAGTGCAGTATATGTTCATTTTGTGCTTTTCTCGCTCAAATAGCGTTATTTTGACTTGAAAATGACGGAATATGAGTATTTTAGATTCATTTGTATTTATTTGTCAAACTGTCAGAGAATGACATTTCCACTTTAGAAACATCAATTCTTGCATGTTTTTGAAGGACAGCATGGTTTCTTTTGAATTCCTGTTGAGTTAGTGTGAAAAGTGCAGTATATGTTCATTTTGTGCTTTTCTCGCTCAAATAGCGTTATTCTGACTTGAAAATGACGGAATATGAGTATTTTAGATTCATTTGTATTTATTTGTCAAACTGTCAGAGAATGACATTTCCACTTTAGAAACATCAATTCTTGCATGTTTTTGAAGGCCAGCATGGTTTCTTTTGAATTCGTGTTGAGTTAGTGTGAAAAGTGCAGTATATGTTCATTTTGTGCTTTTCTCGCTCAAATAGCGTTATTTTGAGCGGAAAATGACAGTATGTGCTTATTTCAGATTCATGTGTTTTTATGTATCAAACTGTGTGAGAATGACATTTCCACTGTAGAAACATCAATTCTTGCATGTTTTTGAAGGACAGCATGGTTTCTTTTGAATTCGTGTTGAGTTAGTGTGAAAAGTGCAGTATATGTTCATTTTGTGCTTTTCTCGCTCAAATAGCGTTATTTTGACCTGAAAATGACGGAATATGAGTATTTTAGATTCATTTGTATTTATTTGTCAAACTGTCATAGAATGACATTTCCACTTTAGAAACATCAATTCTTGCATGTTTTTGAAGGACAGCATGGTTTATTTTGAATTCCTGTTGAGTTAGTGTGAAAAGTGCAGTATATGTTCATTTTGTGCTTTTCTCGCTCAAATAGCGTTATTTTGACTTGAAAATGACGGAATATGAGTATTTTAGATTCATTTGTATTTATTTGTCAAACTGTCAGAGAATGACATTTCCACTTTAGAAACATCAATTCTTGCATGTTTTTGAAGGACAGCATGGTTTCTTTTGAATTCGTGTTGAGTTAGTGTGAAAAGTGCAGTATATGTTCATTTTGTGCTTTTCTCGCTCAAATAGCGTTATTTTGACCTGAAAATGACGGAATATGAGTATTTTAGATTCATTTGTATTTATTTGTCAAACTGTCATAGAATGACATTTCCACTTTAGAAACATCAATTCTTGCATGTTTTTGAAGGACAGCATGGTTTATTTTGAATTCCTGTTGAGTTAGTGTGAAAAGTGCAGTATATGTTCATTTTGTGCTTTTCTCGCTCAAATAGCGTTATTTTGACTTGAAAATGACGGAATATGAGTATTTTAGATTCATTTGTATTTATTTGTCAAACTGTCAGAGAATGACATTTCCACTTTAGAAACATCAATTCTTGCATGTTTTTGAAGGACAGCATGGTTTCTTTTGAATTCCTGTTGAGTTAGTGTGAAAAGTGCAGTATATGTTCATTTTGTGCTTTTCTCGCTCAAATAGCGTTATTCTGACTTGAAAATGACGGAATATGAGTATTTTAGATTCATTTGTATTTATTTGTCAAACTGTCAGAGAATGACATTTCCACTTTAGAAACATCAATTCTTGCATGTTTTTGAAGGCCAGCATGGTTTCTTTTGAATTCGTGTTGAGTTAGTGTGAAAAGTGCAGTATATGTTCATTTTGTGCTTTTCTCGCTCAAATAGCGTTATTTTGAGCGGAAAATGACAGTATGTGCTTATTTCAGATTCATGTGTTTTTATGTATCAAACTGTGTGAGAATGACATTTCCACTGTAGAAACATCAAGTCTTGCATGTTTTTGAAGGACAGCATGGTTTCTTTTGAATTCGTGTTGAGTTAGTGTGAAAAGTGCAGTATATGTTCATTTTGTGCTTTTCTCGCTCAAATAGCGTTATTTTGACCTGAAAATGACGGAATATGAGTATTTTAGATTCATTTGTATTTATTTGTCAAACTGTCAGAGAATGACATTTCCACTTTAGAAACATCAATTCTTGCATGTTTTTGAAGGACAGCATGGTTTCTTTTGAATTCCTGTTGAGTTAGTGTGAAAAGTGCAGTATATGTTCATTTTGTGCTTTTCTCGCTCAAATAGCGTTATTCTGACTTGAAAATGACGGAATATGAGTATTTTAGATTCATTTGTATTTATTTGTCAAACTGTCAGAGAATGACATTTCCACTTTAGAAACATCAATTCTTGCATGTTTTTGAAGGACAGCATGGTTTCTTTTGAATTCCTGTTGAGTTAGTGTGAAAAGTGCAGTATATGTTCATTTTGTGCTTTTCTCGCTCAAATAGCGTTATTCTGACTTGAAAATGACGGAATATGAGTATTTTAGATTCATTTGTATTTATTTGTCAAACTGTCAGAGAATGACATTTCCACTTTAGAAACATCAATTCTTGCATGTTTTTGAAGGCCAGCATGGTTTCTTTTGAATTCGTGTTGAGTTAGTGTGAAAAGTGCAGTATATGTTCATTTTGTGCTTTTCTCGCTCAAATAGCGTTATTTTGAGCGGAAAATGACAGTATGTGCTTATTTCAGATTCATGTGTTTTTATGTATCAAACTGTGTGAGAATGACATTTCCACTGTAGAAACATCAAGTCTTGCATGTTTTTGAAGGACAGCATGGTTTCTTTTGAATTCGTGTTGAGTTAGTGTGAAAAGTGCAGTATATGTTCATTTTGTGCTTTTCTCGCTCAAATAGCGTTATTTTGACCTGAAAATGACGGAATATGAGTATTTTAGATTCATTTGTATTTATTTGTCAAACTGTCAGAGAATGACATTTCCACTTTAGAAACATCAATTCTTGCATGTTTTTGAAGGACAGCATGGTTTCTTTTGAATTCCTGTTGAGTTAGTGTGAAAAGTGCAGTATATGTTCATTTTGTGCTTTTCTCGCTCAAATAGCGTTATTCTGACTTGAAAATGACGGAATATGAGTATTTTAGATTCATTTGTATTTATTTGTCAAACTGTCAGAGAATGACATTTCCACTTTAGAAACATCAATTCTTGCATGTTTTTGAAGGCCAGCATGGTTTCTTTTGAATTCGTGTTGAGTTAGTGTGAAAAGTGCAGTATATGTTCATTTTGTGCTTTTCTCGCTCAAATAGCGTTATTTTGAGCGGAAAATGACAGTATGTGCTTATTTCAGATTCATGTGTTTTTATGTATCAAACTGTGTGAGAATGACATTTCCACTGTAGAAACATCAATTCTTGCATGTTTTTGAAGGACAGCATGGTTTCTTTTGAATTCGTGTTGAGTTAGTGTGAAAAGTGCAGTATATGTTCATTTTGTGCTTTTCTCGCTCAAATAGCGTTATTTTGACCTGAAAATGACGGAATATGAGTATTTTAGATTCATTTGTATTTATTTGTCAAACTGTCATAGAATGACATTTCCACTTTAGAAACATCAATTCTTGCATGTTTTTGAAGGACAGCATGGTTTATTTTGAATTCCTGTTGAGTTAGTGTGAAAAGTGCAGTATATGTTCATTTTGTGCTTTTCTCGCTCAAATAGCGTTATTTTGACTTGAAAATGACGGAATATGAGTATTTTAGATTCATTTGTATTTATTTGTCAAACTGTCAGAGAATGACATTTCCACTTTAGAAACATCAATTCTTGCATGTTTTTGAAGGACAGCATGGTTTCTTTTGAATTCGTGTTGAGTTAGTGTGAAAAGTGCAGTATATGTTCATTTTGTGCTTTTCTCGCTCAAATAGCGTTATTTTGACCTGAAAATGACGGAATATGAGTATTTTAGATTCATTTGTATTTATTTGTCAAACTGTCATAGAATGACATTTCCACTTTAGAAACATCAATTCTTGCATGTTTTTGAAGGACAGCATGGTTTATTTTGAATTCCTGTTGAGTTAGTGTGAAAAGTGCAGTATATGTTCATTTTGTGCTTTTCTCGCTCAAATAGCGTTATTTTGACTTGAAAATGACGGAATATGAGTATTTTAGATTCATTTGTATTTATTTGTCAAACTGTCAGAGAATGACATTTCCACTTTAGAAACATCAATTCTTGCATGTTTTTGAAGGACAGCATGGTTTCTTTTGAATTCCTGTTGAGTTAGTGTGAAAAGTGCAGTATATGTTCATTTTGTGCTTTTCTCGCTCAAATAGCGTTATTCTGACTTGAAAATGACGGAATATGAGTATTTTAGATTCATTTGTATTTATTTGTCAAACTGTCAGAGAATGACATTTCCACTTTAGAAACATCAATTCTTGCATGTTTTTGAAGGCCAGCATGGTTTCTTTTGAATTCGTGTTGAGTTAGTGTGAAAAGTGCAGTATATGTTCATTTTGTGCTTTTCTCGCTCAAATAGCGTTATTTTGAGCGGAAAATGACAGTATGTGCTTATTTCAGATTCATGTGTTTTTATGTATCAAACTGTGTGAGAATGACATTTCCACTGTAGAAACATCAAGTCTTGCATGTTTTTGAAGGACAGCATGGTTTCTTTTGAATTCGTGTTGAGTTAGTGTGAAAAGTGCAGTATATGTTCATTTTGTGCTTTTCTCGCTCAAATAGCGTTATTTTGACCTGAAAATGACGGAATATGAGTATTTTAGATTCATTTGTATTTATTTGTCAAACTGTCATAGAATGACATTTCCACTTTAGAAACATCAATTCTTGCATGTTTTTGAAGGCCAGCATGGTTTCTTTTGAATTCGTGTTGAGTTAGTGTGAAAAGTGCAGTATATGTTCATTTTGTGCTTTTCTCGGTCAAATAGCGTTATTCTGACTTGAAAATGACGGAATATGAGTATTTTAGATTCATTTGTATTTATTTGTCAAACTGTCAGAGAATGACATTTCCACTTTAGAAACATCAATTCTTGCATGTTTTTGAAGGACAGCATGGTTTCTTTTGAATTCGTGTTGAGTTAGTGTGAAAAGTGCAGTATATGTTCATTTTGTGCTTTTCTCGCTCAAATAGCGTTATTCTGACTTGAAAATGACGGAATATGAGTATTTTAGATTCATGTGTTTTTATGTATCAAACTGTGTGAGAATGACAATTCCACTGTAGAAACATCAAGTCTTGCATGTTTTTGAAGGACAGCATGGTTTATTTTGAATTCCTGTTGAGTTAGTGTGAAAAGTGCAGTATATGTTCATTTTGTGCTTTTCTCGCTCAAATAGCGTTATTTTGAGCGGAAAATGACAGTATGTGCTTATTTCAGATTCATGTGTTTTTATGTATCAAACTGTGTGAGAATGACAATTCCACTTTAGAAACATCAATTCTTGCATGTTTTTGAAGGCCAGCATGGTTTCTTTTGAATTCGTGTTGAGTTAGTGTGAAAAGTGCAGTATATGTTCATTTTGTGCTTTTCTCGCTCAAATAGCGTTATTTTGACCTGAAAATGACGGAATATGAGTATTTTAGATTCATTTGTATTTATTTGTCAAACTGTCATAGAATGACATTTCCACTTTAGAAACATCAATTCTTGCATGTTTTTGAAGGACAGCATGGTTTATTTTGAATTCCTGTTGAGTTAGTGTGAAAAGTGCAGTATATGTTCATTTTGTGCTTTTCTCGCTCAAATAGCGTTATTTTGACTTGAAAATGACGGAATATGAGTATTTTAGATTCATTTGTATTTATTTGTCAAACTGTCATAGAATGACATTTGCACTTTAGAAACATCAATTCTTGCATGTTTTTGAAGGACAGCATGGTTTCTTTTGAATTCGTGTTGAGTTAGTGTGAAAAGTGCAGTATATGTTCATTTTGTGCTTTTCTCGCTGAAATAGCGTTATTTTGACCTGAAAATGACGGAATATGAGTATTTTAGATTCATTTGTATTTATTTGTCAAACTGTCATAGAATGACATTTCCACTTTAGAAACATCAATTCTTGCATGTTTTTGAAGGACAGCATGGTTTCTTTTGAATTCCTGTTGAGTTAGTGTGAAAAGTGCAGTATATGTTCATTTTGTGCTTTTCTCGCTCAAATAGCGTTATTCTGACTTGAAAATGACGGAATATGAGTATTTTAGATTCATTTGTATTTATTTGTCAAACTGTCAGAGAATGACATTTCCACTTTAGAAACATCAATTCTTGCATGTTTTTGAAGGCCAGCATGGTTTCTTTTGAATTCGTGTTGAGTTAGTGTGAAAAGTGCAGTATATGTTCATTTTGTGCTTTTCTCGCTCAAATAGCGTTATTTTGAGCGGAAAATGACAGTATGTGCTTATTTCAGATTCATGTGTTTTTATGTATCAAACTGTGTGAGAATGACATTTCCACTGTAGAAACATCAAGTCTTGCATGTTTTTGAAGGACAGCATGGTTTCTTTTGAATTCGTGTTGAGTTAGTGTGAAAAGTGCAGTATATGTTCATTTTGTGCTTTTCTCGCTCAAATAGCGTTATTTTGACCTGAAAATGACGGAATATGAGTATTTTAGATTCATTTGTATTTATTTGTCAAACTGTCATAGAATGACATTTCCACTTTAGAAACATCAATTCTTGCATGTTTTTGAAGGCCAGCATGGTTTCTTTTGAATTCGTGTTGAGTTAGTGTGAAAAGTGCAGTATATGTTCATTTTGTGCTTTTCTCGCTCAAATAGCGTTATTCTGACTTGAAAATGACGGAATATGAGTATTTTAGATTCATTTGTATTTATTTGTCAAACTGTCAGAGAATGACATTTCCACTTTAGAAACATCAATTCTTGCATGTTTTTGAAGGACAGCATGGTTTCTTTTGAATTCGTGTTGAGTTAGTGTGAAAAGTGCAGTATATGTTCATTTTGTGCTTTTCTCGCTCAAATAGCGTTATTCTGACTTGAAAATGACGGAATATGAGTATTTTAGATTCATTTGTATTTATTTGTCAAACTGTCAGAGAATGACATTTCCACTTTAGAAACATCAATTCTTGCATGTTTTTGAAGGCCAGCATGGTTTCTTTTGAATTCGTGTTGAGTTAGTGTGAAAAGTGCAGTATATGTTCATTTTGTGCTTTTCTCGCTCAAATAGCGTTATTTTGAGCGGAAAATGACAGTATGTGCTTATTTCAGATTCATGTGTTTTTATGTATCAAACTGTGTGAGAATGACATTTCCACTGTAGAAACATCAAGTCTTGCATGTTTTTGAAGGACAGCATGGTTTCTTTTGAATTCGTGTTGAGTTAGTGTGAAAAGTGCAGTATATGTTCATTTTGTGCTTTTCTCGCTCAAATAGCGTTATTTTGACCTGAAAATGACGGAATATGAGTATTTTAGATTCATTTGTATTTATTTGTCAAACTGTCATAGAATGACATTTCCACTTTAGAAACATCAATTCTTGCATGTTTTTGAAGGCCAGCATGGTTTCTTTTGAATTCGTGTTGAGTTAGTGTGAAAAGTGCAGTATATGTTCATTTTGTGCTTTTCTCGCTCAAATAGCGTTATTCTGACTTGAAAATGACGGAATATGAGTATTTTAGATTCATTTGTATTTATTTGTCAAACTGTCAGAGAATGACATTTCCACTTTAGAAACATCAATTCTTGCATGTTTTTGAAGGACAGCATGGTTTCTTTTGAATTCGTGTTGAGTTAGTGTGAAAAGTGCAGTATATGTTCATTTTGTGCTTTTCTCGCTCAAATAGCGTTATTCTGACTTGAAAATGACGGAATATGAGTATTTTAGATTCATGTGTTTTTATGTATCAAACTGTGTGAGAATGACAATTCCACTGTAGAAACATCAAGTCTTGCATGTTTTTGAAGGACAGCATGGTTTATTTTGAATTCCTGTTGAGTTGGTGTGAAAAGTGCAGTATATGTTCATTTTGTGCTTTTCTCGCTCAAATAGCGTTATTTTGAGCGGAAAATGACAGTATGTGCTTATTTCAGATTCATGTGTTTTTATGTATCAAACTGTGTGAGAATGACAATTCCACTTTAGAAACATCAATTCTTGCATGTTTTTGAAGGCCAGCATGGTTTCTTTTGAATTCGTGTTGAGTTAGTGTGAAAAGTGCAGTATATGTTCATTTTGTGCTTTTCTCGCTCAAATAGCGTTATTTTGACCTGAAAATGACGGAATATGAGTATTTTAGATTCATTTGTATTTATTTGTCAAACTGTCATAGAATGACATTTCCACTTTAGAAACATCAATTCTTGCATGTTTTTGAAGGACAGCATGGTTTATTTTGAATTCCTGTTGAGTTAGTGTGAAAAGTGCAGTATATGTTCATTTTGTGCTTTTCTCGCTCAAATAGCGTTATTTTGACTTGAAAATGACGGAATATGAGTATTTTAGATTCATTTGTATTTATTTGTCAAACTGTCATAGAATGACATTTGCACTTTAGAAACATCAATTCTTGCATGTTTTTGAAGGACAGCATGGTTTCTTTTGAATTCGTGTTGAGTTAGTGTGAAAAGTGCAGTATATGTTCATTTTGTGCTTTTCTCGCTGAAATAGCGTTATTTTGACCTGAAAATGACGGAATATGAGTATTTTAGATTCATTTGTATTTATTTGTCAAACTGTCATAGAATGACATTTCCACTTTAGAAACATCAATTCTTGCATGTTTTTGAAGGACAGCATGGTTTCTTTTGAATTCCTGTTGAGTTAGTGTGAAAAGTGCAGTATATGTTCATTTTGTGCTTTTCTCGCTCAAATAGCGTTATTCTGACTTGAAAATGACGGAATATGAGTATTTTAGATTCATTTGTATTTATTTGTCAAACTGTCAGAGAATGACATTTCCACTTTAGAAACATCAATTCTTGCATGTTTTTGAAGGCCAGCATGGTTTCTTTTGAATTCGTGTTGAGTTAGTGTGAAAAGTGCAGTATATGTTCATTTTGTGCTTTTCTCGCTCAAATAGCGTTATTTTGAGCGGAAAATGACAGTATGTGCTTATTTCAGATTCATGTGTTTTTATGTATCAAACTGTGTGAGAATGACATTTCCACTGTAGAAACATCAAGTCTTGCATGTTTTTGAAGGACAGCATGGTTTCTTTTGAATTCGTGTTGAGTTAGTGTGAAAAGTGCAGTATATGTTCATTTTGTGCTTTTCTCGCTCAAATAGCGTTATTTTGACCTGAAAATGACGGAATATGAGTATTTTAGATTCATTTGTATTTATTTGTCAAACTGTCATAGAATGACATTTCCACTTTAGAAACATCAATTCTTGCATGTTTTTGAAGGCCAGCATGGTTTCTTTTGAATTCGTGTTGAGTTAGTGTGAAAAGTGCAGTATATGTTCATTTTGTGCTTTTCTCGCTCAAATAGCGTTATTCTGACTTGAAAATGACGGAATATGAGTATTTTAGATTCATTTGTATTTATTTGTCAAACTGTCAGAGAATGACATTTCCACTTTAGAAACATCAATTCTTGCATGTTTTTGAAGGCCAGCATGGTTTCTTTTGAATTCGTGTTGAGTTAGTGTGAAAAGTGCAGTATATGTTCATTTTGTGCTTTTCTCGCTCAAATAGCGTTATTCTGACTTGAAAATGACGGAATATGAGTATTTTAGATTCATTTGTATTTATTTGTCAAACTGTCAGAGAATGACATTTCCACTTTAGAAACATCAATTCTTGCATGTTTTTGAAGGACAGCATGGTTTCTTTTGAATTCGTGTTGAGTTAGTGTGAAAAGTGCAGTATATGTTCATTTTGTGCTTTTCTCGCTCAAATAGCGTTATTTTGACCTGAAAATGACGGAATATGAGTATTTTAGATTCATTTGTATTTATTTGTCAAACTGTCATAGAATGACATTTCCACTTTAGAAACATCAATTCTTGCATGTTTTTGAAGGACAGCATGGTTTATTTTGAATTCCTGTTGAGTTAGTGTGAAAAGTGCAGTATATGTTCATTTTGTGCTTTTCTCGCTCAAATAGCGTTATTTTGACTTGAAAATGACGGAATATGAGTATTTTAGATTCATTTGTATTTATTTGTCAAACTGTCAGAGAATGACATTTCCACTTTAGAAACATCAATTCTTGCATGTTTTTGAAGGACAGCATGGTTTCTTTTGAATTCCTGTTGAGTTAGTGTGAAAAGTGCAGTATATGTTCATTTTGTGCTTTTCTCGCTCAAATAGCGTTATTCTGACTTGAAAATGACGGAATATGAGTATTTTAGATTCATTTGTATTTATTTGTCAAACTGTCAGAGAATGACATTTCCACTTTAGAAACATCAATTCTTGCATGTTTTTGAAGGCCAGCATGGTTTCTTTTGAATTCGTGTTGAGTTAGTGTGAAAAGTGCAGTATATGTTCATTTTGTGCTTTTCTCGCTCAAATAGCGTTATTTTGAGCGGAAAATGACAGTATGTGCTTATTTCAGATTCATGTGTTTTTATGTATCAAACTGTGTGAGAATGACATTTCCACTGTAGAAACATCAAGTCTTGCATGTTTTTGAAGGACAGCATGGTTTCTTTTGAATTCGTGTTGAGTTAGTGTGAAAAGTGCAGTATATGTTCATTTTGTGCTTTTCTCGCTCAAATAGCGTTATTTTGACCTGAAAATGACGGAATATGAGTATTTTAGATTCATTTGTATTTATTTGTCAAACTGTCATAGAATGACATTTCCACTTTAGAAACATCAATTCTTGCATGTTTTTGAAGGCCAGCATGGTTTCTTTTGAATTCGTGTTGAGTTAGTGTGAAAAGTGCAGTATATGTTCATTTTGTGCTTTTCTCGCTCAAATAGCGTTATTCTGACTTGAAAATGACGGAATATGAGTATTTTAGATTCATTTGTATTTATTTGTCAAACTGTCAGAGAATGACATTTCCACTTTAGAAACATCAATTCTTGCATGTTTTTGAAGGACAGCATGGTTTCTTTTGAATTCGTGTTGAGTTAGTGTGAAAAGTGCAGTATATGTTCATTTTGTGCTTTTCTCGCTCAAATAGCGTTATTCTGACTTGAAAATGACGGAATATGAGTATTTTAGATTCATTTGTATTTATTTGTCAAACTGTCAGAGAATGACATTTCCACTTTAGAAACATCAATTCTTGCATGTTTTTGAAGGCCAGCATGGTTTCTTTTGAATTCGTGTTGAGTTAGTGTGAAAAGTGCAGTATATGTTCATTTTGTGCTTTTCTCGCTCAAATAGCGTTATTTTGAGCGGAAAATGACAGTATGTGCTTATTTCAGATTCATGTGTTTTTATGTATCAAACTGTGTGAGAATGACATTTCCACTGTAGAAACATCAAGTCTTGCATGTTTTTGAAGGACAGCATGGTTTCTTTTGAATTCGTGTTGAGTTAGTGTGAAAAGTGCAGTATATGTTCATTTTGTGCTTTTCTCGCTCAAATAGCGTTATTTTGACCTGAAAATGACGGAATATGAGTATTTTAGATTCATTTGTATTTATTTGTCAAACTGTCATAGAATGACATTTCCACTTTAGAAACATCAATTCTTGCATGTTTTTGAAGGACAGCATGGTTTATTTTGAATTCCTGTTGAGTTAGTGTGAAAAGTGCAGTATATGTTCATTTTGTGCTTTTCTCGCTCAAATAGCGTTATTTTGACTTGAAAATGACGGAATATGAGTATTTTAGATTCATTTGTATTTATTTGTCAAACTGTCAGAGAATGACATTTCCACTTTAGAAACATCAATTCTTGCATGTTTTTGAAGGACAGCATGGTTTCTTTTGAATTCCTGTTGAGTTAGTGTGAAAAGTGCAGTATATGTTCATTTTGTGCTTTTCTCGCTCAAATAGCGTTATTCTGACTTGAAAATGACGGAATATGAGTATTTTAGATTCATTTGTATTTATTTGTCAAACTGTCAGAGAATGACATTTCCACTTTAGAAACATCAATTCTTGCATGTTTTTGAAGGCCAGCATGGTTTCTTTTGAATTCGTGTTGAGTTAGTGTGAAAAGTGCAGTATATGTTCATTTTGTGCTTTTCTCGCTCAAATAGCGTTATTCTGACTTGAAAATGACGGAATATGAGTATTTTAGATTCATTTGTATTTATTTGTCAAACTGTCAGAGAATGACATTTCCACTTTAGAAACATCAATTCTTGCATGTTTTTGAAGGCCAGCATGGTTTCTTTTGAATTCGTGTTGAGTTAGTGTGAAAAGTGCAGTATATGTTCATTTTGTGCTTTTCTCGCTCAAATAGCGTTATTTTGAGCGGAAAATGACAGTATGTGCTTATTTCAGATTCATGTGTTTTTATGTATCAAACTGTGTGAGAATGACATTTCCACTGTAGAAACATCAAGTCTTGCATGTTTTTGAAGGACAGCATGGTTTCTTTTGAATTCGTGTTGAGTTAGTGTGAAAAGTGCAGTATATGTTCATTTTGTGCTTTTCTCGCTCAAATAGCGTTATTTTGACCTGAAAATGACGGAATATGAGTATTTTAGATTCATTTGTATTTATTTGTCAAACTGTCATAGAATGACATTTCCACTTTAGAAACATCAATTCTTGCATGTTTTTGAAGGCCAGCATGGTTTCTTTTGAATTCGTGTTGAGTTAGTGTGAAAAGTGCAGTATATGTTCATTTTGTGCTTTTCTCGCTCAAATAGCGTTATTCTGACTTGAAAATGACGGAATATGAGTATTTTAGATTCATTTGTATTTATTTGTCAAACTGTCAGAGAATGACATTTCCACTTTAGAAACATCAATTCTTGCATGTTTTTGAAGGCCAGCATGGTTTCTTTTGAATTCGTGTTGAGTTAGTGTGAAAAGTGCAGTATATGTTCATTTTGTGCTTTTCTCGCTCAAATAGCGTTATTCTGACTTGAAAATGACGGAATATGAGTATTTTAGATTCATTTGTATTTATTTGTCAAACTGTCAGAGAATGACATTTCCACTTTAGAAACATCAATTCTTGCATGTTTTTGAAGGACAGCATGGTTTCTTTTGAATTCGTGTTGAGTTAGTGTGAAAAGTGCAGTATATGTTCATTTTGTGCTTTTCTCGCTCAAATAGCGTTATTTTGACCTGAAAATGACGGAATATGAGTATTTTAGATTCATTTGTATTTATTTGTCAAACTGTCATAGAATGACATTTCCACTTTAGAAACATCAATTCTTGCATGTTTTTGAAGGACAGCATGGTTTATTTTGAATTCCTGTTGAGTTAGTGTGAAAAGTGCAGTATATGTTCATTTTGTGCTTTTCTCGCTCAAATAGCGTTATTTTGACTTGAAAATGACGGAATATGAGTATTTTAGATTCATTTGTATTTATTTGTCAAACTGTCAGAGAATGACATTTCCACTTTAGAAACATCAATTCTTGCATGTTTTTGAAGGACAGCATGGTTTCTTTTGAATTCGTGTTGAGTTAGTGTGAAAAGTGCAGTATATGTTCATTTTGTGCTTTTCTCGCTCAAATAGCGTTATTTTGACCTGAAAATGACGGAATATGAGTATTTTAGATTCATTTGTATTTATTTGTCAAACTGTCATAGAATGACATTTCCACTTTAGAAACATCAATTCTTGCATGTTTTTGAAGGACAGCATGGTTTATTTTGAATTCCTGTTGAGTTAGTGTGAAAAGTGCAGTATATGTTCATTTTGTGCTTTTCTCGCTCAAATAGCGTTATTTTGACTTGAAAATGACGGAATATGAGTATTTTAGATTCATTTGTATTTATTTGTCAAACTGTCAGAGAATGACATTTCCACTTTAGAAACATCAATTCTTGCATGTTTTTGAAGGACAGCATGGTTTCTTTTGAATTCCTGTTGAGTTAGTGTGAAAAGTGCAGTATATGTTCATTTTGTGCTTTTCTCGCTCAAATAGCGTTATTCTGACTTGAAAATGACGGAATATGAGTATTTTAGATTCATTTGTATTTATTTGTCAAACTGTCAGAGAATGACATTTCCACTTTAGAAACATCAATTCTTGCATGTTTTTGAAGGCCAGCATGGTTTCTTTTGAATTCGTGTTGAGTTAGTGTGAAAAGTGCAGTATATGTTCATTTTGTGCTTTTCTCGCTCAAATAGCGTTATTTTGAGCGGAAAATGACAGTATGTGCTTATTTCAGATTCATGTGTTTTTATGTATCAAACTGTGTGAGAATGACATTTCCACTGTAGAAACATCAAGTCTTGCATGTTTTTGAAGGACAGCATGGTTTCTTTTGAATTCGTGTTGAGTTAGTGTGAAAAGTGCAGTATATGTTCATTTTGTGCTTTTCTCGCTCAAATAGCGTTATTTTGACCTGAAAATGACGGAATATGAGTATTTTAGATTCATTTGTATTTATTTGTCAAACTGTCATAGAATGACATTTCCACTTTAGAAACATCAATTCTTGCATGTTTTTGAAGGCCAGCATGGTTTCTTTTGAATTCGTGTTGAGTTAGTGTGAAAAGTGCAGTATATGTTCATTTTGTGCTTTTCTCGCTCAAATAGCGTTATTCTGACTTGAAAATGACGGAATATGAGTATTTTAGATTCATTTGTATTTATTTGTCAAACTGTCAGAGAATGACATTTCCACTTTAGAAACATCAATTCTTGCATGTTTTTGAAGGACAGCATGGTTTCTTTTGAATTCGTGTTGAGTTAGTGTGAAAAGTGCAGTATATGTTCATTTTGTGCTTTTCTCGCTCAAATAGCGTTATTCTGACTTGAAAATGACGGAATATGAGTATTTTAGATTCATTTGTATTTATTTGTCAAACTGTCAGAGAATGACATTTCCACTTTAGAAACATCAATTCTTGCATGTTTTTGAAGGCCAGCATGGTTTCTTTTGAATTCGTGTTGAGTTAGTGTGAAAAGTGCAGTATATGTTCATTTTGTGCTTTTCTCGCTCAAATAGCGTTATTTTGAGCGGAAAATGACAGTATGTGCTTATTTCAGATTCATGTGTTTTTATGTATCAAACTGTGTGAGAATGACATTTCCACTGTAGAAACATCAAGTCTTGCATGTTTTTGAAGGACAGCATGGTTTCTTTTGAATTCGTGTTGAGTTAGTGTGAAAAGTGCAGTATATGTTCATTTTGTGCTTTTCTCGCTCAAATAGCGTTATTTTGACCTGAAAATGACGGAATATGAGTATTTTAGATTCATTTGTATTTATTTGTCAAACTGTCATAGAATGACATTTCCACTTTAGAAACATCAATTCTTGCATGTTTTTGAAGGCCAGCATGGTTTCTTTTGAATTCGTGTTGAGTTAGTGTGAAAAGTGCAGTATATGTTCATTTTGTGCTTTTCTCGCTCAAATAGCGTTATTCTGACCTGAAAATGACGGAATATGAGTATTTTAGATTCATTTGTATTTATTTGTCAAACTGTCAGAGAATGACATTTCCACTTTAGAAACATCAATTCTTGCATGTTTTTGAAGGACAGCATGGTTTCTTTTGAATTCGTGTTGAGTTAGTGTGAAAAGTGCAGTATATGTTCATTTTGTGCTTTTCTCGCTCAAATAGCGTTATTCTGACTTGAAAATGACGGAATATGAGTATTTTAGATTCATGTGTTTTTATGTATCAAACTGTGTGAGAATGACAATTCCACTGTAGAAACATCAAGTCTTGCATGTTTTTGAAGGACAGCATGGTTTATTTTGAATTCCTGTTGAGTTAGTGTGAAAAGTGCAGTATATGTTCATTTTGTGCTTTTCTCGCTCAAATAGCGTTATTTTGAGCGGAAAATGACAGTATGTGCTTATTTCAGATTCATGTGTTTTTATGTATCAAACTGTGTGAGAATGACAATTCCACTTTAGAAACATCAATTCTTGCATGTTTTTGAAGGCCAGCATGGTTTCTTTTGAATTCGTGTTGAGTTAGTGTGAAAAGTGCAGTATATGTTCATTTTGTGCTTTTCTCGCTCAAATAGCGTTATTTTGACCTGAAAATGACGGAATATGAGTATTTTAGATTCATTTGTATTTATTTGTCAAACTGTCATAGAATGACATTTCCACTTTAGAAACATCAATTCTTGCATGTTTTTGAAGGACAGCATGGTTTATTTTGAATTCCTGTTGAGTTAGTGTGAAAAGTGCAGTATATGTTCATTTTGTGCTTTTCTCGCTCAAATAGCGTTATTCTGACTTGAAAATGACGGAATATGAGTATTTTAGATTCATTTGTATTTATTTGTCAAACTGTCAGAGAATGACATTTCCACTTTAGAAACATCAATTCTTGCATGTTTTTGAAGGCCAGCATGGTTTCTTTTGAATTCGTGTTGAGTTAGTGTGAAAAGTGCAGTATATGTTCATTTTGTGCTTTTCTCGCTCAAATAGCGTTATTTTGAGCGGAAAATGACAGTATGTGCTTATTTCAGATTCATGTGTTTTTATGTATCAAACTGTGTGAGAATGACAATTCCACTGTAGAAACATCAAGTCTTGCATGTTTTTGAAGGACAGCATGGTTTATTTTGAATTCGTGTTGAGTTAGTGTGAAAAGTGCAGTATATGTTCATTTTGTGCTTTTCTCGCTCAAATAGCGTTATTTTGACCTGAAAATGACGGAATATGAGTATTTTAGATTCATTTGTATTTATTTGTCAAGCTGTCATAGAATGACATTTCCACTTTAGAAACATCAATTCTTGCATGTTTTTGAAGGCCAGCATGGTTTCTTTTGAATTCGTGTTGAGTTAGTGTGAAAAGTGCAGTATATGTTCATTTTGTGCTTTTCTCGGTCAAATAGCGTTATTCTGACTTGAAAATGACGGAATATGAGTATTTTAGATTCATTTGTATTTATTTGTCAAACTGTCATAGAATGACATTTCCACTTTAGAAACATCAATTCTTGCATGTTTTTGAAGGCCAGCATGGTTTCTTTTGAATTCGTGTTGAGTTAGTGTGAAAAGTGCAGTATATGTTCATTTTGTGCTTTTCTCGCTCAAATAGCGTTATTTTGACCTGAAAATGACGGAATATGAGTATTTTAGATTCATTTGTATTTATTTGTCAAACTGTCATAGAATGACATTTCCACTTTAGAAACATCAATTCTTGGATGTTTTTGAAGGACAGCATGGTTTATTTTGAATTCGTGTTGAGTTAGTGTGAAAAGTGCAGTATATGTTCATTTTGTGCTTTTCTCGCTCAAATAGCGTTATTCTGACTTGAAAATGACGGAATATGAGTATTTTAGATTCATTTGTATTTATTTGTCAAACTGTCAGAGAATGACATTTCCACTTTAGAAACATCAATTCTTGCATGTTTTTGAAGGACAGCATGGTTTCTTTTGAATTCGTGTTGAGTTAGTGTGAAAAGTGCAGTATATGTTCATTTTGTGCTTTTCTCGCTCAAATAGCGTTATTTTGACCTGAAAATGACGGAATATGAGTATTTTAGATTCATTTGTATTTATTTGTCAAACTGTCATAGAATGACATTTCCACTTTAGAAACATCAATTCTTGCATGTTTTTGAAGGACAGCATGGTTTATTTTGAATTCCTGTTGAGTTAGTGTGAAAAGTGCAGTATATGTTCATTTTGTGCTTTTCTCGCTCAAATAGCGTTATTTTGACCTGAAAATGACGGAATATGAGTATTTTAGATTCATTTGTATTTATTTGTCAAACTGTCATAGAATGACATTTCCACTTTAGAAACATCAATTCTTGCATGTTTTTGAAGGCCAGCATGGTTTCTTTTGAATTCGTGTTGAGTTAGTGTGAAAAGTGCAGTATATGTTCATTTTGTGCTTTTCTCGCTCAAATAGCGTTATTTTGACCTGAAAATGACGGAATATGAGTATTTTAGATTCATTTGTATTTATTTGTCAAACTGTCATAGAATGACATTTCCACTTTAGAAACATCAATTCTTGCATGTTTTTGAAGGACAGCATGGTTTATTTTGAATTCCTGTTGAGTTAGTGTGAAAAGTGCAGTATATGTTCATTTTGTGCTTTTCTCGCTCAAATAGCGTTATTCTGACTTGAAAATGACGGAATATGAGTATTTTAGATTCATTTGTATTTATTTGTCAAACTGTCAGAGAATGACATTTCCACTTTAGAAACATCAATTCTTGCATGTTTTTGAAGGCCAGCATGGTTTCTTTTGAATTCGTGTTGAGTTAGTGTGAAAAGTGCAGTATATGTTCATTTTGTGCTTTTCTCGCTCAAATAGCGTTATTTTGAGCGGAAAATGACAGTATGTGCTTATTTCAGATTCATGTGTTTTTATGTATCAAACTGTGTGAGAATGACAATTCCACTGTAGAAACATCAAGTCTTGCATGTTTTTGAAGGACAGCATGGTTTATTTTGAATTCGTGTTGAGTTAGTGTGAAAAGTGCAGTATATGTTCATTTTGTGCTTTTCTCGCTCAAATAGCGTTATTTTGACCTGAAAATGACGGAATATGAGTATTTTAGATTCATTTGTATTTATTTGTCAAGCTGTCATAGAATGACATTTCCACTTTAGAAACATCAATTCTTGCATGTTTTTGAAGGCCAGCATGGTTTCTTTTGAATTCGTGTTGAGTTAGTGTGAAAAGTGCAGTATATGTTCATTTTGTGCTTTTCTCGGTCAAATAGCGTTATTCTGACTTGAAAATGACGGAATATGAGTATTTTAGATTCATTTGTATTTATTTGTCAAACTGTCATAGAATGACATTTCCACTTTAGAAACATCAATTCTTGCATGTTTTTGAAGGCCAGCATGGTTTCTTTTGAATTCGTGTTGAGTTAGTGTGAAAAGTGCAGTATATGTTCATTTTGTGCTTTTCTCGCTCAAATAGCGTTATTTTGAGCGGAAAATGACAGTATGTGCTTATTTCAGATTCATGTGTTTTTATGTATCAAACTGTGTGAGAATGACATTTCCACTGTAGAAACATCAAGTCTTGCATGTTTTTGAAGGACAGCATGGTTTCTTTTGAATTCGTGTTGAGTTAGTGTGAAAAGTGCAGTATATGTTCATTTTGTGCTTTTCTCGCTCAAATAGCGTTATTTTGACCTGAAAATGACGGAATATGAGTATTTTAGATTCATTTGTATTTATTTGTCAAACTGTCATAGAATGACATTTCCACTTTAGAAACATCAATTCTTGCATGTTTTTGAAGGCCAGCATGGTTTCTTTTGAATTCGTGTTGAGTTAGTGTGAAAAGTGCAGTATATGTTCATTTTGTGCTTTTCTCGCTCAAATAGCGTTATTCTGACTTGAAAATGACGGAATATGAGTATTTTAGATTCATTTGTATTTATTTGTCAAACTGTCAGAGAATGACATTTCCACTTTAGAAACATCAATTCTTGCATGTTTTTGAAGGCCAGCATGGTTTCTTTTGAATTCGTGTTGAGTTAGTGTGAAAAGTGCAGTATATGTTCATTTTGTGCTTTTCTCGCTCAAATAGCGTTATTTTGAGCGGAAAATGACAGTATGTGCTTATTTCAGATTCATGTGTTTTTATGTATCAAACTGTGTGAGAATGACATTTCCACTGTAGAAACATCAAGTCTTGCATGTTTTTGAAGGACAGCATGGTTTCTTTTGAATTCGTGTTGAGTTAGTGTGAAAAGTGCAGTATATGTTCATTTTGTGCTTTTCTCGCTCAAATAGCGTTATTTTGACCTGAAAATGACGGAATATGAGTATTTTAGATTCATTTGTATTTATTTGTCAAACTGTCATAGAATGACATTTCCACTTTAGAAACATCAATTCTTGCATGTTTTTGAAGGCCAGCATGGTTTCTTTTGAATTCGTGTTGAGTTAGTGTGAAAAGTGCAGTATATGTTCATTTTGTGCTTTTCTCGCTCAAATAGCGTTATTCTGACTTGAAAATGACGGAATATGAGTATTTTAGATTCATTTGTATTTATTTGTCAAACTGTCAGAGAATGACATTTCCACTTTAGAAACATCAATTCTTGCATGTTTTTGAAGGACAGCATGGTTTCTTTTGAATTCGTGTTGAGTTAGTGTGAAAAGTGCAGTATATGTTCATTTTGTGCTTTTCTCGCTCAAATAGCGTTATTCTGACTTGAAAATGACGGAATATGAGTATTTTAGATTCATGTGTTTTTATGTATCAAACTGTGTGAGAATGACAATTCCACTGTAGAAACATCAAGTCTTGCATGTTTTTGAAGGACAGCATGGTTTATTTTGAATTCCTGTTGAGTTAGTGTGAAAAGTGCAGTATATGTTCATTTTGTGCTTTTCTCGCTCAAATAGCGTTATTTTGAGCGGAAAATGACAGTATGTGCTTATTTCAGATTCATGTGTTTTTATGTATCAAACTGTGTGAGAATGACAATTCCACTTTAGAAACATCAATTCTTGCATGTTTTTGAAGGCCAGCATGGTTTCTTTTGAATTCGTGTTGAGTTAGTGTGAAAAGTGCAGTATATGTTCATTTTGTGCTTTTCTCGCTCAAATAGCGTTATTTTGACCTGAAAATGACGGAATATGAGTATTTTAGATTCATTTGTATTTATTTGTCAAACTGTCATAGAATGACATTTCCACTTTAGAAACATCAATTCTTGCATGTTTTTGAAGGCCAGCATGGTTTCTTTTGAATTCGTGTTGAGTTAGTGTGAAAAGTGCAGTATATGTTCATTTTGTGCTTTTCTCGCTCAAATAGCGTTATTTTGAGCGGAAAATGACAGTATGTGCTTATTTCAGATTCATGTGTTTTTATGTATCAAACTGTGTGAGAATGACAATTCCACTGTAGAAACATCAAGTCTTGCATGTTTTTGAAGGACAGCATGGTTTATTTTGAATTCGTGTTGAGTTAGTGTGAAAAGTGCAGTATATGTTCATTTTGTGCTTTTCTCGCTCAAATAGCGTTATTTTGACCTGAAAATGACGGAATATGAGTATTTTAGATTCATTTGTATTTATTTGTCAAGCTGTCATAGAATGACATTTCCACTTTAGAAACATCAATTCTTGCATGTTTTTGAAGGCCAGCATGGTTTCTTTTGAATTCGTGTTGAGTTAGTGTGAAAAGTGCAGTATATGTTCATTTTGTGCTTTTCTCGGTCAAATAGCGTTATTCTGACTTGAAAATGACGGAATATGAGTATTTTAGATTCATTTGTATTTATTTGTCAAACTGTCATAGAATGACATTTCCACTTTAGAAACATCAATTCTTGCATGTTTTTGAAGGCCAGCATGGTTTCTTTTGAATTCGTGTTGAGTTAGTGTGAAAAGTGCAGTATATGTTCATTTTGTGCTTTTCTCGCTCAAATAGCGTTATTTTGACCTGAAAATGACGGAATATGAGTATTTTAGATTCATTTGTATTTATTTGTCAAACTGTCATAGAATGACATTTCCACTTTAGAAACATCAATTCTTGGATGTTTTTGAAGGACAGCATGGTTTATTTTGAATTCGTGTTGAGTTAGTGTGAAAAGTGCAGTATATGTTCATTTTGTGCTTTTCTCGCTCAAATAGCGTTATTCTGACTTGAAAATGACGGAATATGAGTATTTTAGATTCATTTGTATTTATTTGTCAAACTGTCAGAGAATGACATTTCCACTTTAGAAACATCAATTCTTGCATGTTTTTGAAGGACAGCATGGTTTCTTTTGAATTCGTGTTGAGTTAGTGTGAAAAGTGCAGTATATGTTCATTTTGTGCTTTTCTCGCTCAAATAGCGTTATTTTGAGCGGAAAATGACGGAATATGAGTATTTTAGATTCATTTGTATTTATTTGTCAAACTGTCATAGAATGACATTTCCACTTTAGAAACATCAATTCTTGCATGTTTTTGAAGGACAGCATGGTTTATTTTGAATTCCTGTTGAGTTAGTGTGAAAAGTGCAGTATATGTTCATTTTGTGCTTTTCTCGCTCAAATAGCGTTATTTTGACCTGAAAATGACGGAATATGAGTATTTTAGATTCATTTGTATTTATTTGTCAAACTGTCATAGAATGACATTTCCACTTTAGAAACATCAATTCTTGCATGTTTTTGAAGGCCAGCATGGTTTCTTTTGAATTCGTGTTGAGTTAGTGTGAAAAGTGCAGTATATGTTCATTTTGTGCTTTTCTCGCTCAAATAGCGTTATTTTGACCTGAAAATGACGGAATATGAGTATTTTAGATTCATTTGTATTTATTTGTCAAACTGTCATAGAATGACATTTCCACTTTAGAAACATCAATTCTTGCATGTTTTTGAAGGACAGCATGGTTTATTTTGAATTCCTGTTGAGTTAGTGTGAAAAGTGCAGTATATGTTCATTTTGTGCTTTTCTCGCTCAAATAGCGTTATTCTGACTTGAAAATGACGGAATATGAGTATTTTAGATTCATTTGTATTTATTTGTCAAACTGTCAGAGAATGACATTTCCACTTTAGAAACATCAATTCTTGCATGTTTTTGAAGGCCAGCATGGTTTCTTTTGAATTCGTGTTGAGTTAGTGTGAAAAGTGCAGTATATGTTCATTTTGTGCTTTTCTCGCTCAAATAGCGTTATTTTGAGCGGAAAATGACAGTATGTGCTTATTTCAGATTCATGTGTTTTTATGTATCAAACTGTGTGAGAATGACAATTCCACTGTAGAAACATCAAGTCTTGCATGTTTTTGAAGGCCAGCATGGTTTCTTTTGAATTCGTGTTGATTTAGTGTGAAAAGTGCAGTATATGTTCATTTTGTGCTTTTCTCGCTCAAATAGCGTTATTTTGAGCGGAAAATGACAGTATGTGCTTATTTCAGATTCATGTGTTTTTATGTATCAAACTGTGTGAGAATGACAATTCCACTGTAGAAACATCAAGTCTTGCATGTTTTTGAAGGACAGCATGGTTTATTTTGAATTCGTGTTGAGTTAGTGTGAAAAGTGCAGTATATGTTCATTTTGTGCTTTTCTCGCTCAAATAGCGTTATTTTGACCTGAAAATGACGGAATATGAGTATTTTAGATTCATTTGTATTTATTTGTCAAGCTGTCATAGAATGACATTTCCACTTTAGAAACATCAATTCTTGCATGTTTTTGAAGGCCAGCATGGTTTCTTTTGAATTCGTGTTGAGTTAGTGTGAAAAGTGCAGTATATGTTCATTTTGTGCTTTTCTCGGTCAAATAGCGTTATTCTGACTTGAAAATGACGGAATATGAGTATTTTAGATTCATTTGTATTTATTTGTCAAACTGTCATAGAATGACATTTCCACTTTAGAAACATCAATTCTTGCATGTTTTTGAAGGCCAGCATGGTTTCTTTTGAATTCGTGTTGAGTTAGTGTGAAAAGTGCAGTATATGTTCATTTTGTGCTTTTCTCGCTCAAATAGCGTTATTTTGACCTGAAAATGACGGAATATGAGTATTTTAGATTCATTTGTATTTATTTGTCAAACTGTCATAGAATGACATTTCCACTTTAGAAACATCAATTCTTGGATGTTTTTGAAGGACAGCATGGTTTATTTTGAATTCGTGTTGAGTTAGTGTGAAAAGTGCAGTATATGTTCATTTTGTGCTTTTCTCGCTCAAATAGCGTTATTCTGACTTGAAAATGACGGAATATGAGTATTTTAGATTCATTTGTATTTATTTGTCAAACTGTCAGAGAATGACATTTCCACTTTAGAAACATCAATTCTTGCATGTTTTTGAAGGACAGCATGGTTTCTTTTGAATTCGTGTTGAGTTAGTGTGAAAAGTGCAGTATATGTTCATTTTGTGCTTTTCTCGCTCAAATAGCGTTATTTTGAGCGGAAAATGACGGAATATGAGTATTTTAGATTCATTTGTATTTATTTGTCAAACTGTCATAGAATGACATTTCCACTTTAGAAACATCAATTCTTGCATGTTTTTGAAGGACAGCATGGTTTATTTTGAATTCCTGTTGAGTTAGTGTGAAAAGTGCAGTATATGTTCATTTTGTGCTTTTCTCGCTCAAATAGCGTTATTTTGACCTGAAAATGACGGAATATGAGTATTTTAGATTCATTTGTATTTATTTGTCAAACTGTCATAGAATGACATTTCCACTTTAGAAACATCAATTCTTGCATGTTTTTGAAGGCCAGCATGGTTTCTTTTGAATTCGTGTTGAGTTAGTGTGAAAAGTGCAGTATATGTTCATTTTGTGCTTTTCTCGCTCAAATAGCGTTATTTTGACCTGAAAATGACGGAATATGAGTATTTTAGATTCATTTGTATTTATTTGTCAAACTGTCATAGAATGACATTTCCACTTTAGAAACATCAATTCTTGCATGTTTTTGAAGGACAGCATGGTTTATTTTGAATTCCTGTTGAGTTAGTGTGAAAAGTGCAGTATATGTTCATTTTGTGCTTTTCTCGCTCAAATAGCGTTATTCTGACTTGAAAATGACGGAATATGAGTATTTTAGATTCATTTGTATTTATTTGTCAAACTGTCAGAGAATGACATTTCCACTTTAGAAACATCAATTCTTGCATGTTTTTGAAGGCCAGCATGGTTTCTTTTGAATTCGTGTTGAGTTAGTGTGAAAAGTGCAGTATATGTTCATTTTGTGCTTTTCTCGCTCAAATAGCGTTATTTTGAGCGGAAAATGACAGTATGTGCTTATTTCAGATTCATGTGTTTTTATGTATCAAACTGTGTGAGAATGACAATTCCACTGTAGAAACATCAAGTCTTGCATGTTTTTGAAGGACAGCATGGTTTATTTTGAATTCGTGTTGAGTTAGTGTGAAAAGTGCAGTATATGTTCATTTTGTGCTTTTCTCGCTCAAATAGCGTTATTTTGACCTGAAAATGACGGAATATGAGTATTTTAGATTCATTTGTATTTATTTGTCAAGCTGTCATAGAATGACATTTCCACTTTAGAAACATCAATTCTTGCATGTTTTTGAAGGCCAGCATGGTTTCTTTTGAATTCGTGTTGAGTTAGTGTGAAAAGTGCAGTATATGTTCATTTTGTGCTTTTCTCGGTCAAATAGCGTTATTCTGACTTGAAAATGACGGAATATGAGTATTTTAGATTCATTTGTATTTATTTGTCAAACTGTCATAGAATGACATTTCCACTTTAGAAACATCAATTCTTGCATGTTTTTGAAGGCCAGCATGGTTTCTTTTGAATTCGTGTTGAGTTAGTGTGAAAAGTGCAGTATATGTTCATTTTGTGCTTTTCTCGCTCAAATAGCGTTATTTTGACCTGAAAATGACGGAATATGAGTATTTTAGATTCATTTGTATTTATTTGTCAAACTGTCATAGAATGACATTTCCACTTTAGAAACATCAATTCTTGGATGTTTTTGAAGGACAGCATGGTTTATTTTGAATTCGTGTTGAGTTAGTGTGAAAAGTGCAGTATATGTTCATTTTGTGCTTTTCTCGCTCAAATAGCGTTATTCTGACTTGAAAATGACGGAATATGAGTATTTTAGATTCATTTGTATTTATTTGTCAAACTGTCAGAGAATGACATTTCCACTTTAGAAACATCAATTCTTGCATGTTTTTGAAGGCCAGCATGGTTTCTTTTGAATTCGTGTTGAGTTAGTGTGAAAAGTGCAGTATATGTTCATTTTGTGCTTTTCTCGCTCAAATAGCGTTATTTTGACCTGAAAATGACGGAATATGAGTATTTTAGATTCATTTGTATTTATTTGTCAAACTGTCATAGAATGACATTTCCACTTTAGAAACATCAATTCTTGGATGTTTTTGAAGGACAGCATGGTTTCTTTTGAATTCGTGTTGAGTTAGTGTGAAAAGTGCAGTATATGTTCATTTTGTGCTTTTCTCGCTCAAATAGCGTTATTTTGAGCGGAAAATGACAGTATGTGCTTATTTCAGATTCATGTGTTTTTATGTATCAAACTGTGTGAGAATGACATTTCCACTGTAGAAACATCAAGTCTTGCATGTTTTTGAAGGACAGCATGGTTTCTTTTGAATTCGTGTTGAGTTAGTGTGAAAAGTGCAGTATATGTTCATTTTGTGCTTTTCTCGGTCAAATAGCGTTATTCTGACTTGAAAATGACGGAATATGAGTATTTTAGATTCATTTGTATTTATTTGTCAAACTGTCATAGAATGACATTTCCACTTTAGAAACATCAATTCTTGCATGTTTTTGAAGGCCAGCATGGTTTCTTTTGAATTCGTGTTGAGTTAGTGTGAAAAGTGCAGTATATGTTCATTTTGTGCTTTTCTCGCTCAAATAGCGTTATTTTGACCTGAAAATGACGGAATATGAGTATTTTAGATTCATTTGTATTTATTTGTCAAACTGTCATAGAATGACATTTCCACTTTAGAAACATCAATTCTTGGATGTTTTTGAAGGACAGCATGGTTTCTTTTGAATTCGTGTTGAGTTAGTGTGAAAAGTGCAGTATATGTTCATTTTGTGCTTTTCTCGCTCAAATAGCGTTATTTTGAGCGGAAAATGACAGTATGTGCTTATTTCAGATTCATGTGTTTTTATGTATCAAACTGTGTGAGAATGACATTTCCACTGTAGAAACATCAAGTCTTGCATGTTTTTGAAGGACAGCATGGTTTCTTTTGAATTCGTGTTGAGTTAGTGTGAAAAGTGCAGTATATGTTCATTTTGTGCTTTTCTCGCTCAAATAGCGTTATTTTGACCTGAAAATGACGGAATATGAGTATTTTAGATTCATTTGTATTTATTTGTCAAACTGTCATAGAATGACATTTCCACTTTAGAAACATCAATTCTTGCATGTTTTTGAAGGCCAGCATGGTTTCTTTTGAATTCGTGTTGAGTTAGTGTGAAAAGTGCAGTATATGTTCATTTTGTGCTTTTCTCGCTCAAATAGCGTTATTCTGACTTGAAAATGACGGAATATGAGTATTTTAGATTCATTTGTATTTATTTGTCAAACTGTCAGAGAATGACATTTCCACTTTAGAAACATCAATTCTTGCATGTTTTTGAAGGACAGCATGGTTTCTTTTGAATTCGTGTTGAGTTAGTGTGAAAAGTGCAGTATATGTTCATTTTGTGCTTTTCTCGCTCAAATAGCGTTATTCTGACTTGAAAATGACGGAATATGAGTATTTTAGATTCATGTGTTTTTATGTATCAAACTGTGTGAGAATGACAATTCCACTGTAGAAACATCAAGTCTTGCATGTTTTTGAAGGACAGCATGGTTTATTTTGAATTCCTGTTGAGTTAGTGTGAAAAGTGCAGTATATGTTCATTTTGTGCTTTTCTCGCTCAAATAGCGTTATTTTGAGCGGAAAATGACAGTATGTGCTTATTTCAGATTCATGTGTTTTTATGTATCAAACTGTGTGAGAATGACAATTCCACTTTAGAAACATCAATTCTTGCATGTTTTTGAAGGCCAGCATGGTTTCTTTTGAATTCGTGTTGAGTTAGTGTGAAAAGTGCAGTATATGTTCATTTTGTGCTTTTCTCGCTCAAATAGCGTTATTTTGACCTGAAAATGACGGAATATGAGTATTTTAGATTCATTTGTATTTATTTGTCAAACTGTCATAGAATGACATTTCCACTTTAGAAACATCAATTCTTGCATGTTTTTGAAGGCCAGCATGGTTTCTTTTGAATTCGTGTTGAGTTAGTGTGAAAAGTGCAGTATATGTTCATTTTGTGCTTTTCTCGCTCAAATAGCGTTATTTTGACCTGAAAATGACGGAATATGAGTATTTTAGATTCATTTGTATTTATTTGTCAAACTGTCATAGAATGACATTTCCACTTGAGAAACATCAATTCTTGCATGTTTTTGAAGGACAGCATGGTTTATTTTGAATTCCTGTTGAGTTAGTGTGAAAAGTGCAGTATATGTTCATTTTGTGCTTTTCTCGCTCAAATAGCGTTATTCTGACTTGAAAATGACGGAATATGAGTATTTTAGATTCATTTGTATTTATTTGTCAAACTGTCAGAGAATGACATTTCCACTTTAGAAACATCAATTCTTGCATGTTTTTGAAGGCCAGCATGGTTTCTTTTGAATTCGTGTTGATTTAGTGTGAAAAGTGCAGTATATGTTCATTTTGTGCTTTTCTCGCTCAAATAGCGTTATTTTGAGCGGAAAATGACAGTATGTGCTTATTTCAGATTCATGTGTTTTTATGTATCAAACTGTGTGAGAATGACAATTCCACTGTAGAAACATCAAGTCTTGCATGTTTTTGAAGGACAGCATGGTTTATTTTGAATTCGTGTTGAGTTAGTGTGAAAAGTGCAGTATATGTTCATTTTGTGCTTTTCTCGCTCAAATAGCGTTATTTTGACCTGAAAATGACGGAATATGAGTATTTTAGATTCATTTGTATTTATTTGTCAAGCTGTCATAGAATGACATTTCCACTTTAGAAACATCAATTCTTGCATGTTTTTGAAGGCCAGCATGGTTTCTTTTGAATTCGTGTTGAGTTAGTGTGAAAAGTGCAGTATATGTTCATTTTGTGCTTTTCTCGGTCAAATAGCGTTATTCTGACTTGAAAATGACGGAATATGAGTATTTTAGATTCATTTGTATTTATTTGTCAAACTGTCATAGAATGACATTTCCACTTTAGAAACATCAATTCTTGCATGTTTTTGAAGGCCAGCATGGTTTCTTTTGAATTCGTGTTGAGTTAGTGTGAAAAGTGCAGTATATGTTCATTTTGTGCTTTTCTCGCTCAAATAGCGTTATTTTGACCTGAAAATGACGGAATATGAGTATTTTAGATTCATTTGTATTTATTTGTCAAACTGTCATAGAATGACATTTCCACTTTAGAAACATCAATTCTTGGATGTTTTTGAAGGACAGCATGGTTTATTTTGAATTCGTGTTGAGTTAGTGTGAAAAGTGCAGTATATGTTCATTTTGTGCTTTTCTCGCTCAAATAGCGTTATTCTGACTTGAAAATGACGGAATATGAGTATTTTAGATTCATTTGTATTTATTTGTCAAACTGTCAGAGAATGACATTTCCACTTTAGAAACATCAATTCTTGCATGTTTTTGAAGGACAGCATGGTTTCTTTTGAATTCGTGTTGAGTTAGTGTGAAAAGTGCAGTATATGTTCATTTTGTGCTTTTCTCGCTCAAATAGCGTTATTCTGACTTGAAAATGACGGAATATGAGTATTTTAGATTCATGTGTTTTTATGTATCAAACTGTGTGAGAATGACAATTCCACTGTAGAAACATCAAGTCTTGCATGTTTTTGAAGGACAGCATGGTTTATTTTGAATTCCTGTTGAGTTAGTGTGAAAAGTGCAGTATATGTTCATTTTGTGCTTTTCTCGCTCAAATAGCGTTATTTTGAGCGGAAAATGACAGTATGTGCTTATTTCAGATTCATGTGTTTTTATGTATCAAACTGTGTGAGAATGACAATTCCACTTTAGAAACATCAATTCTTGCATGTTTTTGAAGGCCAGCATGGTTTCTTTTGAATTCGTGTTGAGTTAGTGTGAAAAGTGCAGTATATGTTCATTTTGTGCTTTTCTCGCTCAAATAGCGTTATTTTGACCTGAAAATGACGGAATATGAGTATTTTAGATTCATTTGTATTTATTTGTCAAGCTGTCATAGAATGACATTTCCACTTTAGAAACATCAATTCTTGCATGTTTTTGAAGGCCAGCATGGTTTCTTTTGAATTCGTGTTGAGTTAGTGTGAAAAGTGCAGTATATGTTCATTTTGTGCTTTTCTCGGTCAAATAGCGTTATTCTGACTTGAAAATGACGGAATATGAGTATTTTAGATTCATTTGTATTTATTTGTCAAACTGTCATAGAATGACATTTCCACTTTAGAAACATCAATTCTTGCATGTTTTTGAAGGCCAGCATGGTTTCTTTTGAATTCGTGTTGAGTTAGTGTGAAAAGTGCAGTATATGTTCATTTTGTGCTTTTCTCGCTCAAATAGCGTTATTTTGACCTGAAAATGACGGAATATGAGTATTTTAGATTCATTTGTATTTATTTGTCAAACTGTCATAGAATGACATTTCCACTTTAGAAACATCAATTCTTGGATGTTTTTGAAGGACAGCATGGTTTATTTTGAATTCGTGTTGAGTTAGTGTGAAAAGTGCAGTATATGTTCATTTTGTGCTTTTCTCGCTCAAATAGCGTTATTCTGACTTGAAAATGACGGAATATGAGTATTTTAGATTCATTTGTATTTATTTGTCAAACTGTCAGAGAATGACATTTCCACTTTAGAAACATCAATTCTTGCATGTTTTTGAAGGACAGCATGGTTTCTTTTGAATTCGTGTTGAGTTAGTGTGAAAAGTGCAGTATATGTTCATTTTGTGCTTTTCTCGCTCAAATAGCGTTATTCTGACTTGAAAATGACGGAATATGAGTATTTTAGATTCATGTGTTTTTATGTATCAAACTGTGTGAGAATGACAATTCCACTGTAGAAACATCAAGTCTTGCATGTTTTTGAAGGACAGCATGGTTTATTTTGAATTCCTGTTGAGTTAGTGTGAAAAGTGCAGTATATGTTCATTTTGTGCTTTTCTCGCTCAAATAGCGTTATTTTGAGCGGAAAATGACAGTATGTGCTTATTTCAGATTCATGTGTTTTTATGTATCAAACTGTGTGAGAATGACAATTCCACTTTAGAAACATCAATTCTTGCATGTTTTTGAAGGCCAGCATGGTTTCTTTTGAATTCGTGTTGAGTTAGTGTGAAAAGTGCAGTATATGTTCATTTTGTGCTTTTCTCGCTCAAATAGCGTTATTTTGACCTGAAAATGACGGAATATGAGTATTTTAGATTTATTTGTATTTATTTGTCAAACTGTCATAGAATGACATTTCCACTTTAGAAACATCAATTCTTGCATGTTTTTGAAGGCCAGCATGGTTTCTTTTGAATTCGTGTTGAGTTAGTGTGAAAAGTGCAGTATATGTTCATTTTGTGCTTTTCTCGCTCAAATAGCGTTATTTTGACCTGAAAATGACGGAATATGAGTATTTTAGATTCATTTGTATTTATTTGTCAAACTGTCATAGAATGACATTTCCACTTTAGAAACATCAATTCTTGCATGTTTTTGAAGGACAGCATGGTTTCTTTTGAATTCGTGTGGAGTTAGTGTGAAAAGTGCAGTATATGTTCATTTTGTGCTTTTCTCGCTCAAATAGCGTTATTCTGACTTGAAAATGACGGAATATGAGTATTTTAGATTCATTTGTATTTATTTGTCAAACTGTCAGAGAATGACATTTCCACTTTAGAAACATCAATTCTTGCATGTTTTTGAAGGCCAGCATGGTTTCTTTTGAATTCGTGTTGATTTAGTGTGAAAAGTGCAGTATATGTTCATTTTGTGCTTTTCTCGCTCAAATAGCGTTATTTTGAGCGGAAAATGACAGTATGTGCTTATTTCAGATTCATGTGTTTTTATGTATCAAACTGTGTGAGAATGACAATTCCACTGTAGAAACATCAAGTCTTGCATGTTTTTGAAGGACAGCATGGTTTATTTTGAATTCGTGTTGAGTTAGTGTGAAAAGTGCAGTATATGTTCATTTTGTGCTTTTCTCGCTCAAATAGCGTTATTTTGACCTGAAAATGACGGAATATGAGTATTTTAGATTCATTTGTATTTATTTGTCAAGCTGTCATAGAATGACATTTCCACTTTAGAAACATCAATTCTTGCATGTTTTTGAAGGCCAGCATGGTTTCTTTTGAATTCGTGTTGATTTAGTGTGAAAAGTGCAGTATATGTTCATTTTGTGCTTTTCTCGCTCAAATAGCGTTATTTTGAGCGGAAAATGACAGTATGTGCTTATTTCAGATTCATGTGTTTTTATGTATCAAACTGTGTGAGAATGACAATTCCACTGTAGAAACATCAAGTCTTGCATGTTTTTGAAGGACAGCATGGTTTATTTTGAATTCGTGTTGAGTTAGTGTGAAAAGTGCAGTATATGTTCATTTTGTGCTTTTCTCGCTCAAATAGCGTTATTTTGACCTGAAAATGACGGAATATGAGTATTTTAGATTCATTTGTATTTATTTGTCAAGCTGTCATAGAATGACATTTCCACTTTAGAAACATCAATTCTTGCATGTTTTTGAAGGCCAGCATGGTTTCTTTTGAATTCGTGTTGAGTTAGTGTGAAAAGTGCAGTATATGTTCATTTTGTGCTTTTCTCGGTCAAATAGCGTTATTCTGACTTGAAAATGACGGAATATGAGTATT
This sequence comes from Chaetodon auriga, assembly GCF_051107435.1. NCBI lineage: Eukaryota > Metazoa > Chordata > Actinopteri > Chaetodontiformes > Chaetodontidae > Chaetodon > Chaetodon auriga. The sequence continues at coordinate 348,101 of NW_027481990.1, read as the reverse complement.
TTAGATTCATTTGTATTTATTTGTCAAACTGTCATAGAATGACATTTCCACTTTAGAAACATCAATTCTTGCATGTTTTTGAAGGCCAGCATGGTTTCTTTTGAATTCGTGTTGAGTTAGTGTGAAAAGTGCAGTATATGTTCATTTTGTGCTTTTCTCGCTCAAATAGCGTTATTTTGACCTGAAAATGACGGAATATGAGTATTTTAGATTCATTTGTATTTATTTGTCAAACTGTCATAGAATGACATTTCCACTTTAGAAACATCAATTCTTGGATGTTTTTGAAGGACAGCATGGTTTATTTTGAATTCGTGTTGAGTTAGTGTGAAAAGTGCAGTATATGTTCATTTTGTGCTTTTCTCGCTCAAATAGCGTTATTCTGACTTGAAAATGACGGAATATGAGTATTTTAGATTCATTTGTATTTATTTGTCAAACTGTCAGAGAATGACATTTCCACTTTAGAAACATCAATTCTTGCATGTTTTTGAAGGACAGCATGGTTTCTTTTGAATTCGTGTTGAGTTAGTGTGAAAAGTGCAGTATATGTTCATTTTGTGCTTTTCTCGCTCAAATAGCGTTATTCTGACTTGAAAATGACGGAATATGAGTATTTTAGATTCATGTGTTTTTATGTATCAAACTGTGTGAGAATGACAATTCCACTGTAGAAACATCAAGTCTTGCATGTTTTTGAAGGACAGCATGGTTTATTTTGAATTCCTGTTGAGTTAGTGTGAAAAGTGCAGTATATGTTCATTTTGTGCTTTTCTCGCTCAAATAGCGTTATTTTGAGCGGAAAATGACAGTATGTGCTTATTTCAGATTCATGTGTTTTTATGTATCAAACTGTGTGAGAATGACAATTCCACTTTAGAAACATCAATTCTTGCATGTTTTTGAAGGCCAGCATGGTTTCTTTTGAATTCGTGTTGAGTTAGTGTGAAAAGTGCAGTATATGTTCATTTTGTGCTTTTCTCGCTCAAATAGCGTTATTTTGACCTGAAAATGACGGAATATGAGTATTTTAGATTTATTTGTATTTATTTGTCAAACTGTCATAGAATGACATTTCCACTTTAGAAACATCAATTCTTGCATGTTTTTGAAGGCCAGCATGGTTTCTTTTGAATTCGTGTTGAGTTAGTGTGAAAAGTGCAGTATATGTTCATTTTGTGCTTTTCTCGCTCAAATAGCGTTATTTTGACCTGAAAATGACGGAATATGAGTATTTTAGATTCATTTGTATTTATTTGTCAAACTGTCATAGAATGACATTTCCACTTTAGAAACATCAATTCTTGCATGTTTTTGAAGGACAGCATGGTTTCTTTTGAATTCGTGTGGAGTTAGTGTGAAAAGTGCAGTATATGTTCATTTTGTGCTTTTCTCGCTCAAATAGCGTTATTCTGACTTGAAAATGACGGAATATGAGTATTTTAGATTCATTTGTATTTATTTGTCAAACTGTCAGAGAATGACATTTCCACTTTAGAAACATCAATTCTTGCATGTTTTTGAAGGCCAGCATGGTTTCTTTTGAATTCGTGTTGATTTAGTGTGAAAAGTGCAGTATATGTTCATTTTGTGCTTTTCTCGCTCAAATAGCGTTATTTTGAGCGGAAAATGACAGTATGTGCTTATTTCAGATTCATGTGTTTTTATGTATCAAACTGTGTGAGAATGACAATTCCACTGTAGAAACATCAAGTCTTGCATGTTTTTGAAGGACAGCATGGTTTATTTTGAATTCGTGTTGAGTTAGTGTGAAAAGTGCAGTATATGTTCATTTTGTGCTTTTCTCGCTCAAATAGCGTTATTTTGACCTGAAAATGACGGAATATGAGTATTTTAGATTCATTTGTATTTATTTGTCAAGCTGTCATAGAATGACATTTCCACTTTAGAAACATCAATTCTTGCATGTTTTTGAAGGCCAGCATGGTTTCTTTTGAATTCGTGTTGATTTAGTGTGAAAAGTGCAGTATATGTTCATTTTGTGCTTTTCTCGCTCAAATAGCGTTATTTTGAGCGGAAAATGACAGTATGTGCTTATTTCAGATTCATGTGTTTTTATGTATCAAACTGTGTGAGAATGACAATTCCACTGTAGAAACATCAAGTCTTGCATGTTTTTGAAGGACAGCATGGTTTATTTTGAATTCGTGTTGAGTTAGTGTGAAAAGTGCAGTATATGTTCATTTTGTGCTTTTCTCGCTCAAATAGCGTTATTTTGACCTGAAAATGACGGAATATGAGTATTTTAGATTCATTTGTATTTATTTGTCAAGCTGTCATAGAATGACATTTCCACTTTAGAAACATCAATTCTTGCATGTTTTTGAAGGCCAGCATGGTTTCTTTTGAATTCGTGTTGAGTTAGTGTGAAAAGTGCAGTATATGTTCATTTTGTGCTTTTCTCGGTCAAATAGCGTTATTCTGACTTGAAAATGACGGAATATGAGTATTTTAGATTCATTTGTATTTATTTGTCAAACTGTCATAGAATGACATTTCCACTTTAGAAACATCAATTCTTGCATGTTTTTGAAGGCCAGCATGGTTTCTTTTGAATTCGTGTTGAGTTAGTGTGAAAAGTGCAGTATATGTTCATTTTGTGCTTTTCTCGCTCAAATAGCGTTATTTTGACCTGAAAATGACGGAATATGAGTATTTTAGATTCATTTGTATTTATTTGTCAAACTGTCATAGAATGACATTTCCACTTTAGAAACATCAATTCTTGGATGTTTTTGAAGGACAGCATGGTTTATTTTGAATTCGTGTTGAGTTAGTGTGAAAAGTGCAGTATATGTTCATTTTGTGCTTTTCTCGCTCAAATAGCGTTATTCTGACTTGAAAATGACGGAATATGAGTATTTTAGATTCATTTGTATTTATTTGTCAAACTGTCAGAGAATGACATTTCCACTTTAGAAACATCAATTCTTGCATGTTTTTGAAGGACAGCATGGTTTCTTTTGAATTCGTGTTGAGTTAGTGTGAAAAGTGCAGTATATGTTCATTTTGTGCTTTTCTCGCTCAAATAGCGTTATTCTGACTTGAAAATGACGGAATATGAGTATTTTAGATTCATGTGTTTTTATGTATCAAACTGTGTGAGAATGACAATTCCACTGTAGAAACATCAAGTCTTGCATGTTTTTGAAGGACAGCATGGTTTATTTTGAATTCCTGTTGAGTTAGTGTGAAAAGTGCAGTATATGTTCATTTTGTGCTTTTCTCGCTCAAATAGCGTTATTTTGAGCGGAAAATGACAGTATGTGCTTATTTCAGATTCATGTGTTTTTATGTATCAAACTGTGTGAGAATGACAATTCCACTTTAGAAACATCAATTCTTGCATGTTTTTGAAGGCCAGCATGGTTTCTTTTGAATTCGTGTTGAGTTAGTGTGAAAAGTGCAGTATATGTTCATTTTGTGCTTTTCTCGCTCAAATAGCGTTATTTTGACCTGAAAATGACGGAATATGAGTATTTTAGATTCATTTATATTTATTTGTCAAACTGTCATAGAATGACATTTCCACTTTAGAAACATCAATTCTTGCATGTTTTTGAAGGCCAGCATGGTTTCTTTTGAATTCGTGTTGAGTTAGTGTGAAAAGTGCAGTATATGTTCATTTTGTGCTTTTCTCGCTCAAATAGCGTTATTTTGACCTGAAAATGACGGAATATGAGTATTTTAGATTCATTTGTATTTATTTGTCAAACTGTCATAGAATGACATTTCCACTTTAGAAACATCAATTCTTGCATGTTTTTGAAGGACAGCATGGTTTATTTTGAATTCCTGTTGAGTTAGTGTGAAAAGTGCAGTATATGTTCATTTTGTGCTTTTCTCGCTCAAATAGCGTTATTCTGACTTGAAAATGACGGAATATGAGTATTTTAGATTCATTTGTATTTATTTGTCAAACTGTCAGAGAATGACATTTCCACTTTAGAAACATCAATTCTTGCATGTTTTTGAAGGCCAGCATGGTTTCTTTTGAATTCGTGTTGATTTAGTGTGAAAAGTGCAGTATATGTTCATTTTGTGCTTTTCTCGCTCAAATAGCGTTATTTTGAGCGGAAAATGACAGTATGTGCTTATTTCAGATTCATGTGTTTTTATGTATCAAACTGTGTGAGAATGACAATTCCACTGTAGAAACATCAAGTCTTGCATGTTTTTGAAGGACAGCATGGTTTATTTTGAATTCGTGTTGAGTTAGTGTGAAAAGTGCAGTATATGTTCATTTTGTGCTTTTCTCGCTCAAATAGCGTTATTTTGACCTGAAAATGACGGAATATGAGTATTTTAGATTCATTTGTATTTATTTGTCAAGCTGTCATAGAATGACATTTCCACTTTAGAAACATCAATTCTTGCATGTTTTTGAAGGCCAGCATGGTTTCTTTTGAATTCGTGTTGAGTTAGTGTGAAAAGTGCAGTATATGTTCATTTTGTGCTTTTCTCGGTCAAATAGCGTTATTCTGACTTGAAAATGACGGAATATGAGTATTTTAGATTCATTTGTATTTATTTGTCAAACTGTCATAGAATGACATTTCCACTTTAGAAACATCAATTCTTGCATGTTTTTGAAGGCCAGCATGGTTTCTTTTGAATTCGTGTTGAGTTAGTGTGAAAAGTGCAGTATATGTTCATTTTGTGCTTTTCTCGCTCAAATAGCGTTATTTTGACCTGAAAATGACGGAATATGAGTATTTTAGATTCATTTGTATTTATTTGTCAAACTGTCATAGAATGACATTTCCACTTTAGAAACATCAATTCTTGGATGTTTTTGAAGGACAGCATGGTTTATTTTGAATTCGTGTTGAGTTAGTGTGAAAAGTGCAGTATATGTTCATTTTGTGCTTTTCTCGCTCAAATAGCGTTATTCTGACTTGAAAATGACGGAATATGAGTATTTTAGATTCATTTGTATTTATTTGTCAAACTGTCAGAGAATGACATTTCCACTTTAGAAACATCAATTCTTGCATGTTTTTGAAGGACAGCATGGTTTCTTTTGAATTCGTGTTGAGTTAGTGTGAAAAGTGCAGTATATGTTCATTTTGTGCTTTTCTCGCTCAAATAGCGTTATTTTGACCTGAAAATGACGGAATATGAGTATTTTAGATTCATTTGTATTTATTTGTCAAACTGTCATAGAATGACATTTCCACTTTAGAAACATCAATTCTTGCATGTTTTTGAAGGCCAGCATGGTTTCTTTTGAATTCGTGTTGAGTTAGTGTGAAAAGTGCAGTATATGTTCATTTTGTGCTTTTCTCGCTCAAATAGCGTTATCTTGACCTGAAAATGACGGAATATGAGTATTTTAGATTCATTTGTATTTATTTGTCAAACTGTCATAGAATGACATTTCCACTTTAGAAACATCAATTCTTGCATGTTTTTGAAGGCCAGCATGGTTTCTTTTGAATTCCTGTTGAGTTAGTGTGAAAAGTGCAGTATATGTTCATTTTGTGCTTTTCTCGCTCAAATACCGTTATTCTGACTTGAAAATGACGGAATATGAGTATTTTAGATTCATTTGTATTTATTTGTCAAACTGTCAGAGAATGACATTTCCACTTTAGAAACATCAATTCTTGCATGTTTTTGAAGGACAGCATGGTTTCTTTTGAATTCGTGTTGAGTTAGTGTGAAAAGTGCAGTATATGTTCATTTTGTGCTTTTCTCGCTCAAATAGCGTTATTCTGACTTGAAAATGACGGAATATGAGTATTTTAGATTCATGTGTTTTTATGTATCAAACTGTGTGAGAATGACAATTCCACTGTAGAAACATCAAGTCTTGCATGTTTTTGAAGGACAGCATGGTTTCTTTTGAATTCCTGTTGAGTTAGTGTGAAAAGTGCAGTATATGTTCATTTTGTGCTTTTCTCGCTCAAATAGCGTTATTTTGACCTGAAAATGACGGAATATGAGTATTTTAGATTCATTTGTATTTATTTGTCAAACTGTCATAGAATGACATTTCCACTTTAGAAACATCAGTTCTTGCATGTTTTTGAAGGCCAGCATGGTTTCTTTTGAATTCGTGTTGATTTAGTGTGAAAAGTGCAGTATATGTTCATTTTGTGCTTTTCTCGCTCAAATAGCGTTATTTTGAGCGGAAAATGACAGTATGTGCTTATTTCAGATTCATGTGTTTTTATGTATCAAACTGTGTGAGAATGACAATTCCACTGTAGAAACATCAAGTCTTGCATGTTTTTGAAGGACAGCATGGTTTATTTTGAATTCGTGTTGAGTTAGTGTGAAAAGTGCAGTATATGTTCATTTTGTGCTTTTCTCGCTCAAATAGCGTTATTTTGACCTGAAAATGACGGAATATGAGTATTTTAGATTCATTTGTATTTATTTGTCAAGCTGTCATAGAATGACATTTCCACTTTAGAAACATCAATTCTTGCATGTTTTTGAAGGCCAGCATGGTTTCTTTTGAATTCGTGTTGAGTTAGTGTGAAAAGTGCAGTATATGTTCATTTTGTGCTTTTCTCGGTCAAATAGCGTTATTCTGACTTGAAAATGACGGAATATGAGTATTTTAGATTCATTTGTATTTATTTGTCAAACTGTCATAGAATGACATTTCCACTTTAGAAACATCAATTCTTGCATGTTTTTGAAGGCCAGCATGGTTTCTTTTGAATTCGTGTTGAGTTAGTGTGAAAAGTGCAGTATATGTTCATTTTGTGCTTTTCTCGCTCAAATAGCGTTATTTTGACCTGAAAATGACGGAATATGAGTATTTTAGATTCATTTGTATTTATTTGTCAAACTGTCATAGAATGACATTTCCACTTTAGAAACATCAATTCTTGGATGTTTTTGAAGGACAGCATGGTTTATTTTGAATTCGTGTTGAGTTAGTGTGAAAAGTGCAGTATATGTTCATTTTGTGCTTTTCTCGCTCAAATAGCGTTATTCTGACTTGAAAATGACGGAATATGAGTATTTTAGATTCATTTGTATTTATTTGTCAAACTGTCAGAGAATGACATTTCCACTTTAGAAACATCAATTCTTGCATGTTTTTGAAGGACAGCATGGTTTCTTTTGAATTCGTGTTGAGTTAGTGTGAAAAGTGCAGTATATGTTCATTTTGTGCTTTTCTCGCTCAAATAGCGTTATTTTGACCTGAAAATGACGGAATATGAGTATTTTAGATTCATTTGTATTTATTTGTCAAACTGTCATAGAATGACATTTCCACTTTAGAAACATCAATTTTTGCATGTTTTTGAAGGCCAGCATGGTTTCTTTTGAATTCGTGTTGAGTTAGTGTGAAAAGTGCAGTATATGTTCATTTTGTGCTTTTCTCGCTCAAATAGCGTTATCTTGACCTGAAAATGACGGAATATGAGTATTTTAGATTCATTTGTATTTATTTGTCAAACTGTCATAGAATGACATTTCCACTTTAGAAACATCAATTCTTGCATGTTTTTGAAGGCCAGCATGGTTTCTTTTGAATTCCTGTTGAGTTAGTGTGAAAAGTGCAGTATATGTTCATTTTGTGCTTTTCTCGCTCAAATACCGTTATTCTGACTTGAAAATGACGGAATATGAGTATTTTAGATTCATTTGTATTTATTTGTCAAACTGTCAGAGAATGACATTTCCACTTTAGAAACATCAATTCTTGCATGTTTTTGAAGGACAGCATGGTTTCTTTTGAATTCGTGTTGAGTTAGTGTGAAAAGTGCAGTATATGTTCATTTTGTGCTTTTCTCGCTCAAATAGCGTTATTCTGACTTGAAAATGACGGAATATGAGTATTTTAGATTCATTTGTATTTATTTGTCAAGCTGTCATAGAATGACATTTCCACTTTAGAAACATCAAGTCTTGCATGTTTTTGAAGGACAGCATGGTTTATTTTGAATTCGTGTTGAGTTAGTGTGAAAAGTGCAGTATATGTTCATTTTGTGCTTTTCTCGCTCAAATAGCGTTATTTTGACCTGAAAATGACGGAATATGAGTATTTTAGATTCATTTGTATTTATTTGTCAAGCTGTCATAGAATGACATTTCCACTTTAGAAACATCAATTCTTGCATGTTTTTGAAGGCCAGCATGGTTTCTTTTGAATTCGTGTTGAGTTAGTGTGAAAAGTGCAGTATATGTTCATTTTGTGCTTTTCTCGGTCAAATAGCGTTATTCTGACTTGAAAATGACGGAATATGAGTATTTTAGATTCATTTGTATTTATTTGTCAAACTGTCATAGAATGACATTTCCACTTTAGAAACATCAATTCTTGCATGTTTTTGAAGGCCAGCATGGTTTCTTTTGAATTCGTGTTGAGTTAGTGTGAAAAGTGCAGTATATGTTCATTTTGTGCTTTTCTCGCTCAAATAGCGTTATTTTGACCTGAAAATGACGGAATATGAGTATTTTAGATTCATTTGTATTTATTTGTCAAACTGTCATAGAATGACATTTCCACTTTAGAAACATCAATTCTTGGATGTTTTTGAAGGACAGCATGGTTTATTTTGAATTCGTGTTGAGTTAGTGTGAAAAGTGCAGTATATGTTCATTTTGTGCTTTTCTCGCTCAAATAGCGTTATTCTGACTTGAAAATGACGGAATATGAGTATTTTAGATTCATTTGTATTTATTTGTCAAACTGTCAGAGAATGACATTTCCACTTTAGAAACATCAATTCTTGCATGTTTTTGAAGGACAGCATGGTTTCTTTTGAATTCGTGTTGAGTTAGTGTGAAAAGTGCAGTATATGTTCATTTTGTGCTTTTCTCGCTCAAATAGCGTTATTCTGACTTGAAAATGACGGAATATGAGTATTTTAGATTCATGTGTTTTTATGTATCAAACTGTGTGAGAATGACAATTCCACTGTAGAAACATCAAGTCTTGCATGTTTTTGAAGGACAGCATGGTTTATTTTGAATTCCTGTTGAGTTAGTGTGAAAAGTGCAGTATATGTTCATTTTGTGCTTTTCTCGCTCAAATAGCGTTATTTTGAGCGGAAAATGACAGTATGTGCTTATTTCAGATTCATGTGTTTTTATGTATCAAACTGTGTGAGAATGACAATTCCACTTTAGAAACATCAATTCTTGCATGTTTTTGAAGGCCAGCATGGTTTCTTTTGAATTCGTGTTGAGTTAGTGTGAAAAGTGCAGTATATGTTCATTTTGTGCTTTTCTCGCTCAAATAGCGTTATTTTGACCTGAAAATGACGGAATATGAGTATTTTAGATTCATTTATATTTATTTGTCAAACTGTCATAGAATGACATTTCCACTTTAGAAACATCAATTCTTGCATGTTTTTGAAGGCCAGCATGGTTTCTTTTGAATTCGTGTTGAGTTAGTGTGAAAAGTGCAGTATATGTTCATTTTGTGCTTTTCTCGCTCAAATAGCGTTATTTTGACCTGAAAATGACGGAATATGAGTATTTTAGATTCATTTGTATTTATTTGTCAAACTGTCATAGAATGACATTTCCACTTTAGAAACATCAATTCTTGCATGTTTTTGAAGGACAGCATGGTTTATTTTGAATTCCTGTTGAGTTAGTGTGAAAAGTGCAGTATATGTTCATTTTGTGCTTTTCTCGCTCAAATAGCGTTATTCTGACTTGAAAATGACGGAATATGAGTATTTTAGATTCATTTGTATTTATTTGTCAAACTGTCAGAGAATGACATTTCCACTTTAGAAACATCAATTCTTGCATGTTTTTGAAGGCCAGCATGGTTTCTTTTGAATTCGTGTTGATTTAGTGTGAAAAGTGCAGTATATGTTCATTTTGTGCTTTTCTCGCTCAAATAGCGTTATTTTGAGCGGAAAATGACAGTATGTGCTTATTTCAGATTCATGTGTTTTTATGTATCAAACTGTGTGAGAATGACAATTCCACTGTAGAAACATCAAGTCTTGCATGTTTTTGAAGGACAGCATGGTTTATTTTGAATTCGTGTTGAGTTAGTGTGAAAAGTGCAGTATATGTTCATTTTGTGCTTTTCTCGCTCAAATAGCGTTATTTTGACCTGAAAATGACGGAATATGAGTATTTTAGATTCATTTGTATTTATTTGTCAAGCTGTCATAGAATGACATTTCCACTTTAGAAACATCAATTCTTGCATGTTTTTGAAGGCCAGCATGGTTTCTTTTGAATTCGTGTTGAGTTAGTGTGAAAAGTGCAGTATATGTTCATTTTGTGCTTTTCTCGGTCAAATAGCGTTATTCTGACTTGAAAATGACGGAATATGAGTATTTTAGATTCATTTGTATTTATTTGTCAAACTGTCATAGAATGACATTTCCACTTTAGAAACATCAATTCTTGCATGTTTTTGAAGGCCAGCATGGTTTCTTTTGAATTCGTGTTGAGTTAGTGTGAAAAGTGCAGTATATGTTCATTTTGTGCTTTTCTCGCTCAAATAGCGTTATTTTGACCTGAAAATGACGGAATATGAGTATTTTAGATTCATTTGTATTTATTTGTCAAACTGTCATAGAATGACATTTCCACTTTAGAAACATCAATTCTTGGATGTTTTTGAAGGACAGCATGGTTTATTTTGAATTCGTGTTGAGTTAGTGTGAAAAGTGCAGTATATGTTCATTTTGTGCTTTTCTCGCTCAAATAGCGTTATTCTGACTTGAAAATGACGGAATATGAGTATTTTAGATTCATTTGTATTTATTTGTCAAACTGTCAGAGAATGACATTTCCACTTTAGAAACATCAATTCTTGCATGTTTTTGAAGGACAGCATGGTTTCTTTTGAATTCGTGTTGAGTTAGTGTGAAAAGTGCAGTATATGTTCATTTTGTGCTTTTCTCGCTCAAATAGCGTTATTTTGACCTGAAAATGACGGAATATGAGTATTTTAGATTCATTTGTATTTATTTGTCAAACTGTCATAGAATGACATTTCCACTTTAGAAACATCAATTCTTGCATGTTTTTGAAGGCCAGCATGGTTTCTTTTGAATTCGTGTTGAGTTAGTGTGAAAAGTGCAGTATATGTTCATTTTGTGCTTTTCTCGCTCAAATAGCGTTATCTTGACCTGAAAATGACGGAATATGAGTATTTTAGATTCATTTGTATTTATTTGTCAAACTGTCATAGAATGACATTTCCACTTTAGAAACATCAATTCTTGCATGTTTTTGAAGGCCAGCATGGTTTCTTTTGAATTCCTGTTGAGTTAGTGTGAAAAGTGCAGTATATGTTCATTTTGTGCTTTTCTCGCTCAAATACCGTTATTCTGACTTGAAAATGACGGAATATGAGTATTTTAGATTCATTTGTATTTATTTGTCAAACTGTCAGAGAATGACATTTCCACTTTAGAAACATCAATTCTTGCATGTTTTTGAAGGACAGCATGGTTTCTTTTGAATTCGTGTTGAGTTAGTGTGAAAAGTGCAGTATATGTTCATTTTGTGCTTTTCTCGCTCAAATAGCGTTATTCTGACTTGAAAATGACGGAATATGAGTATTTTAGATTCATGTGTTTTTATGTATCAAACTGTGTGAGAATGACAATTCCACTGTAGAAACATCAAGTCTTGCATGTTTTTGAAGGACAGCATGGTTTCTTTTGAATTCCTGTTGAGTTAGTGTGAAAAGTGCAGTATATGTTCATTTTGTGCTTTTCTCGCTCAAATAGCGTTATTTTGACCTGAAAATGACGGAATATGAGTATTTTAGATTCATTTGTATTTATTTGTCAAACTGTCATAGAATGACATTTCCACTTTAGAAACATCAGTTCTTGCATGTTTTTGAAGGCCAGCATGGTTTCTTTTGAATTCGTGTTGATTTAGTGTGAAAAGTGCAGTATATGTTCATTTTGTGCTTTTCTCGCTCAAATAGCGTTATTTTGAGCGGAAAATGACAGTATGTGCTTATTTCAGATTCATGTGTTTTTATGTATCAAACTGTGTGAGAATGACAATTCCACTGTAGAAACATCAAGTCTTGCATGTTTTTGAAGGACAGCATGGTTTATTTTGAATTCGTGTTGAGTTAGTGTGAAAAGTGCAGTATATGTTCATTTTGTGCTTTTCTCGCTCAAATAGCGTTATTTTGACCTGAAAATGACGGAATATGAGTATTTTAGATTCATTTGTATTTATTTGTCAAGCTGTCATAGAATGACATTTCCACTTTAGAAACATCAATTCTTGCATGTTTTTGAAGGCCAGCATGGTTTCTTTTGAATTCGTGTTGAGTTAGTGTGAAAAGTGCAGTATATGTTCATTTTGTGCTTTTCTCGGTCAAATAGCGTTATTCTGACTTGAAAATGACGGAATATGAGTATTTTAGATTCATTTGTATTTATTTGTCAAACTGTCATAGAATGACATTTCCACTTTAGAAACATCAATTCTTGCATGTTTTTGAAGGCCAGCATGGTTTCTTTTGAATTCGTGTTGAGTTAGTGTGAAAAGTGCAGTATATGTTCATTTTGTGCTTTTCTCGCTCAAATAGCGTTATTTTGACCTGAAAATGACGGAATATGAGTATTTTAGATTCATTTGTATTTATTTGTCAAACTGTCATAGAATGACATTTCCACTTTAGAAACATCAATTCTTGGATGTTTTTGAAGGACAGCATGGTTTATTTTGAATTCGTGTTGAGTTAGTGTGAAAAGTGCAGTATATGTTCATTTTGTGCTTTTCTCGCTCAAATAGCGTTATTCTGACTTGAAAATGACGGAATATGAGTATTTTAGATTCATTTGTATTTATTTGTCAAACTGTCAGAGAATGACATTTCCACTTTAGAAACATCAATTCTTGCATGTTTTTGAAGGACAGCATGGTTTCTTTTGAATTCGTGTTGAGTTAGTGTGAAAAGTGCAGTATATGTTCATTTTGTGCTTTTCTCGCTCAAATAGCGTTATTTTGACCTGAAAATGACGGAATATGAGTATTTTAGATTCATTTGTATTTATTTGTCAAACTGTCATAGAATGACATTTCCACTTTAGAAACATCAATTCTTGCATGTTTTTGAAGGCCAGCATGGTTTCTTTTGAATTCGTGTTGAGTTAGTGTGAAAAGTGCAGTATATGTTCATTTTGTGCTTTTCTCGCTCAAATAGCGTTATCTTGACCTGAAAATGACGGAATATGAGTATTTTAGATTCATTTGTATTTATTTGTCAAACTGTCATAGAATGACATTTCCACTTTAGAAACATCAATTCTTGCATGTTTTTGAAGGCCAGCATGGTTTCTTTTGAATTCCTGTTGAGTTAGTGTGAAAAGTGCAGTATATGTTCATTTTGTGCTTTTCTCGCTCAAATACCGTTATTCTGACTTGAAAATGACGGAATATGAGTATTTTAGATTCATTTGTATTTATTTGTCAAACTGTCAGAGAATGACATTTCCACTTTAGAAACATCAATTCTTGCATGTTTTTGAAGGACAGCATGGTTTCTTTTGAATTCGTGTTGAGTTAGTGTGAAAAGTGCAGTATATGTTCATTTTGTGCTTTTCTCGCTCAAATAGCGTTATTCTGACTTGAAAATGACGGAATATGAGTATTTTAGATTCATGTGTTTTTATGTATCAAACTGTGTGAGAATGACAATTCCACTGTAGAAACATCAAGTCTTGCATGTTTTTGAAGGACAGCATGGTTTCTTTTGAATTCCTGTTGAGTTAGTGTGAAAAGTGCAGTATATGTTCATTTTGTGCTTTTCTCGCTCAAATAGCGTTATTTTGACCTGAAAATGACGGAATATGAGTATTTTAGATTCATTTGTATTTATTTGTCAAACTGTCATAGAATGACATTTCCACTTTAGAAACATCAGTTCTTGCATGTTTTTGAAGGCCAGCATGGTTTCTTTTGAATTCGTGTTGATTTAGTGTGAAAAGTGCAGTATATGTTCATTTTGTGCTTTTCTCGCTCAAATAGCGTTATTTTGAGCGGAAAATGACAGTATGTGCTTATTTCAGATTCATGTGTTTTTATGTATCAAACTGTGTGAGAATGACAATTCCACTGTAGAAACATCAAGTCTTGCATGTTTTTGAAGGACAGCATGGTTTCTTTTGAATTCGTGTTGAGTTAGTGTGAAAAGTGCAGTATATGTTCATTTTGTGCTTTTCTCGCTCAAATAGCGTTATTTTGACCTGAAAATGACGGAATATGAGTATTTTAGATTCATTTGTATTTATTTGTCAAGCTGTCATAGAATGACATTTCCACTTTAGAAACATCAATTCTTGCATGTTTTTGAAGGCCAGCATGGTTTCTTTTGAATTCGTGTTGAGTTAGTGTGAAAAGTGCAGTATATGTTCATTTTGTGCTTTTCTCGGTCAAATAGCGTTATTCTGACTTGAAAATGACGGAATATGAGTATTTTAGATTCATGTGTTTTTATGTATCAAACTGTGTGAGAATGACAATTCCACTGTAGAAACATCAAGTCTTGCATGTTTTTGAAGGACAGCATGGTTTATTTTGAATTCCTGTTGAGTTAGTGTGAAAAGTTTAACAAAACAGCACATTTTGTGCTTTTCTCGCTCAAATAGCGTTATTCTGACTTGAAAATGACGGAATATGAGTATTTTAGATTCATTTGTATTTATTTGTCAAACTGTCAGAGAATGACATTTCCACTTTAGAAACATCAATTCTTGCATGTTTTTGAAGGACAGCATGGTTTCTTTTGAATTCGTGTTGAGTTAGTGTGAAAAGTGCAGTATATGTTCATTTTGTGCTTTTCTCGCTCAAATAGCGTTATTTTGACCTGAAAATGACGGAATATGAGTATTTTAGATTCATTTGTATTTATTTGTCAAACTGTCATAGAATGACATTTCCACTTTAGAAACATCAATTCTTGCATGTTTTTGAAGGCCAGCATGGTTTCTTTTGAATTCGTGTTGAGTTAGTGTGAAAAGTGCAGTATATGTTCATTTTGTGCTTTTCTCGCTCAAATAGCGTTATCTTGACCTGAAAATGACGGAATATGAGTATTTTAGATTCATTTGTATTTATTTGTCAAACTGTCATAGAATGACATTTCCACTTTAGAAACATCAATTCTTGCATGTTTTTGAAGGCCAGCATGGTTTCTTTTGAATTCCTGTTGAGTTAGTGTGAAAAGTGCAGTATATGTTCATTTTGTGCTTTTCTCGCTCAAATAGCGTTATTCTGACTTGAAAATGACGGAATATGAGTATTTTAGATTCATTTGTATTTATTTGTCAAACTGTCAGAGAATGACATTTCCACTTTAGAAACATCAATTCTTGCATGTTTTTGAAGGACAGCATGGTTTCTTTTGAATTCGTGTTGAGTTAGTGTGAAAAGTGCAGTATATGTTCATTTTGTGCTTTTCTCGCTCAAATAGCGTTATTCTGACTTGAAAATGACGGAATATGAGTATTTTAGATTCATGTGTTTTTATGTATCAAACTGTGTGAGAATGACAATTCCACTGTAGAAACATCAAGTCTTGCATGTTTTTGAAGGACAGCATGGTTTCTTTTGAATTCCTGTTGAGTTAGTGTGAAAAGTGCAGTATATGTTCATTTTGTGCTTTTCTCGCTCAAATAGCGTTATTTTGACCTGAAAATGACGGAATATGAGTATTTTAGATTCATTTGTATTTATTTGTCAAACTGTCATAGAATGACATTTCCACTTTAGAAACATCAGTTCTTGCATGTTTTTGAAGGCCAGCATGGTTTCTTTTGAATTCGTGTTGATTTAGTGTGAAAAGTGCAGTATATGTTCATTTTGTGCTTTTCTCGCTCAAATAGCGTTATTTTGAGCGGAAAATGACAGTATGTGCTTATTTCAGATTCATGTGTTTTTATGTATCAAACTGTGTGAGAATGACAATTCCACTGTAGAAACATCAAGTCTTGCATGTTTTTGAAGGACAGCATGGTTTCTTTTGAATTCGTGTTGAGTTAGTGTGAAAAGTGCAGTATATGTTCATTTTGTGCTTTTCTCGCTCAAATAGCGTTATTTTGACCTGAAAATGACGGAATATGAGTATTTTAGATTCATTTGTATTTATTTGTCAAGCTGTCATAGAATGACATTTCCACTTTAGAAACATCAATTCTTGCATGTTTTTGAAGGCCAGCATGGTTTCTTTTGAATTCGTGTTGAGTTAGTGTGAAAAGTGCAGTATATGTTCATTTTGTGCTTTTCTCGGTCAAATAGCGTTATTCTGACTTGAAAATGACGGAATATGAGTATTTTAGATTCATTTGTATTTATTTGTCAAACTGTCATAGAATGACATTTCCACTTTAGAAACATCAATTCTTGCATGTTTTTGAAGGCCAGCATGGTTTCTTTTGAATTCGTGTTGAGTTAGTGTGAAAAGTGCAGTATATGTTCATTTTGTGCTTTTCTCGCTCAAATAGCGTTATTTTGACCTGAAAATGACGGAATATGAGTATTTTAGATTCATTTGTATTTATTTGTCAAACTGTCATAGAATGACATTTCCACTTTAGAAACATCAATTCTTGGATGTTTTTGAAGGACAGCATGGTTTATTTTGAATTCGTGTTGAGTTAGTGTGAAAAGTGCAGTATATGTTCATTTTGTGCTTTTCTCGCTCAAATAGCGTTATTCTGACTTGAAAATGACGGAATATGAGTATTTTAGATTCATTTGTATTTATTTGTCAAACTGTCAGAGAATGACATTTCCACTTTAGAAACATCAATTCTTGCATGTTTTTGAAGGACAGCATGGTTTCTTTTGAATTCGTGTTGAGTTAGTGTGAAAAGTGCAGTATATGTTCATTTTGTGCTTTTCTCGCTCAAATAGCGTTATTTTGACCTGAAAATGACGGAATATGAGTATTTTAGATTCATTTGTATTTATTTGTCAAACTGTCATAGAATGACATTTCCACTTTAGAAACATCAATTCTTGCATGTTTTTGAAGGCCAGCATGGTTTCTTTTGAATTCGTGTTGAGTTAGTGTGAAAAGTGCAGTATATGTTCATTTTGTGCTTTTCTCGCTCAAATAGCGTTATCTTGACCTGAAAATGACGGAATATGAGTATTTTAGATTCATTTGTATTTATTTGTCAAACTGTCATAGAATGACATTTCCACTTTAGAAACATCAATTCTTGCATGTTTTTGAAGGCCAGCATGGTTTCTTTTGAATTCGTGTTGAGTTAGTGTGAAAAGTGCAGTATATGTTCATTTTGTGCTTTTCTCGCTCAAATACCGTTATTCTGACTTGAAAATGACGGAATATGAGTATTTTAGATTCATTTGTATTTATTTGTCAAACTGTCAGAGAATGACATTTCCACTTTAGAAACATCAATTCTTGCATGTTTTTGAAGGACAGCATGGTTTCTTTTGAATTCGTGTTGAGTTAGTGTGAAAAGTGCAGTATATGTTCATTTTGTGCTTTTCTCGCTCAAATAGCGTTATTCTGACTTGAAAATGACGGAATATGAGTATTTTAGATTCATGTGTTTTTATGTATCAAACTGTGTGAGAATGACAATTCCACTGTAGAAACATCAAGTCTTGCATGTTTTTGAAGGACAGCATGGTTTCTTTTGAATTCCTGTTGAGTTAGTGTGAAAAGTGCAGTATATGTTCATTTTGTGCTTTTCTCGCTCAAATAGCGTTATTTTGACCTGAAAATGACGGAATATGAGTATTTTAGATTCATTTGTATTTATTTGTCAAACTGTCATAGAATGACATTTCCACTTTAGAAACATCAGTTCTTGCATGTTTTTGAAGGCCAGCATGGTTTCTTTTGAATTCGTGTTGATTTAGTGTGAAAAGTGCAGTATATGTTCATTTTGTGCTTTTCTCGCTCAAATAGCGTTATTTTGAGCGGAAAATGACAGTATGTGCTTATTTCAGATTCATGTGTTTTTATGTATCAAACTGTGTGAGAATGACAATTCCACTGTAGAAACATCAAGTCTTGCATGTTTTTGAAGGACAGCATGGTTTATTTTGAATTCGTGTTGAGTTAGTGTGAAAAGTGCAGTATATGTTCATTTTGTGCTTTTCTCGCTCAAATAGCGTTATTTTGACCTGAAAATGACGGAATATGAGTATTTTAGATTCATTTGTATTTATTTGTCAAACTGTCATAGAATGACATTTCCACTTTAGAAACATCAATTCTTGCATGTTTTTGAAGGCCAGCATGGTTTCTTTTGAATTCGTGTTGAGTTAGTGTGAAAAGTGCAGTATATGTTCATTTTGTGCTTTTCTCGCTCAAATAGCGTTATTTTGACCTGAAAATGACGGAATATGAGTATTTTAGATTCATTTGTATTTATTTGTCAAACTGTCATAGAATGACATTTCCACTTTAGAAACATCAATTCTTGGATGTTTTTGAAGGACAGCATGGTTTATTTTGAATTCGTGTTGAGTTAGTGTGAAAAGTGCAGTATATGTTCATTTTGTGCTTTTCTCGCTCAAATAGCGTTATTCTGACTTGAAAATGACGGAATATGAGTATTTTAGATTCATTTGTATTTATTTGTCAAACTGTCAGAGAATGACATTTCCACTTTAGAAACATCAATTCTTGCATGTTTTTGAAGGACAGCATGGTTTCTTTTGAATTCGTGTTGAGTTAGTGTGAAAAGTGCAGTATATGTTCATTTTGTGCTTTTCTCGCTCAAATAGCGTTATTTTGAGCGGAAAATGACGGAATATGAGTATTTTAGATTCATTTGTATTTATTTGTCAAACTGTCATAGAATGACATTTCCACTTTAGAAACATCAATTCTTGCATGTTTTTGAAGGACAGCATGGTTTATTTTGAATTCCTGTTGAGTTAGTGTGAAAAGTGCAGTATATGTTCATTTTGTGCTTTTCTCGCTCAAATAGCGTTATTTTGACCTGAAAATGACGGAATATGAGTATTTTAGATTCATTTGTATTTATTTGTCAAACTGTCATAGAATGACATTTCCACTTTAGAAACATCAATTCTTGCATGTTTTTGAAGGCCAGCATGGTTTCTTTTGAATTCGTGTTGAGTTAGTGTGAAAAGTGCAGTATATGTTCATTTTGTGCTTTTCTCGCTCAAATAGCGTTATTTTGACCTGAAAATGACGGAATATGAGTATTTTAGATTCATTTGTATTTATTTGTCAAACTGTCATAGAATGACATTTCCACTTTAGAAACATCAATTCTTGCATGTTTTTGAAGGACAGCATGGTTTATTTTGAATTCCTGTTGAGTTAGTGTGAAAAGTGCAGTATATGTTCATTTTGTGCTTTTCTCGCTCAAATAGCGTTATTCTGACTTGAAAATGACGGAATATGAGTATTTTAGATTCATTTGTATTTATTTGTCAAACTGTCAGAGAATGACATTTCCACTTTAGAAACATCAATTCTTGCATGTTTTTGAAGGCCAGCATGGTTTCTTTTGAATTCGTGTTGAGTTAGTGTGAAAAGTGCAGTATATGTTCATTTTGTGCTTTTCTCGCTCAAATAGCGTTATTTTGAGCGGAAAATGACAGTATGTGCTTATTTCAGATTCATGTGTTTTTATGTATCAAACTGTGTGAGAATGACAATTCCACTGTAGAAACATCAAGTCTTGCATGTTTTTGAAGGACAGCATGGTTTATTTTGAATTCGTGTTGAGTTAGTGTGAAAAGTGCAGTATATGTTCATTTTGTGCTTTTCTCGCTCAAATAGCGTTATTTTGAGCGGAAAATGACAGTATGTGCTTATTTCAGATTCATGTGTTTTTATGTATCAAACTGTGTGAGAATGACAATTCCACTTTAGAAACATCAATTTTTGCATGTTTTTGAAGGCCAGCATGGTTTCTTTTGAATTCGTGTTGAGTTAGTGTGAAAAGTGCAGTATATGTTCATTTTGTGCTTTTCTCGCTCAAATAGCGTTATTTTGACCTGAAAATGACGGAATATGAGTATTTTAGATTCATTTGTATTTATTTGTCAAACTGTCATAGAATGACATTTCCACTTTAGAAACATCAATTCTTGCATGTTTTTGAAGGCCAGCATGGTTTCTTTTGAATTCGTGTTGAGTTAGTGTGAAAAGTGCAGTATATGTTCATTTTGTGCTTTTCTCGCTCAAATAGCGTTATTTTGACCTGAAAATGACGGAATATGAGTATTTTAGATTCATTTGTATTCATTTGTCAAACTGTCAGAGAATGACATTTCCACTTTAGAAACATCAATTCTTGCATGTTTTTGAAGGACAGCATGGTTTCTTTTGAATTCGTGTTGAGTTAGTGTGAAAAGTGCAGTATATGTTCATTTTGTGCTTTTCTCGCTCAAATAGCGTTATTTTGACCTGAAAATGACGGAATATGAGTATTTTAGATTCATTTGTATTTATTTGTCAAACTGTCATAGAATGACATTTCCACTTTAGAAACATCAATTCTTGCATGTTTTTGAAGGACAGCATGGTTTCTTTTGAATTCGTGTTGAGTTAGTGTGAAAAGTGCAGTATATGTTCATTTTGTGCTTTTCTCGCTCAAATAGCGTTATTTTGACCTGAAAATGACGGAATATGAGTATGTTAGATTCATTTGTATTTATTTGTCAAACTGTCATAGAATGACATTTCCACTTTAGAAACATCAGTTCTTGCATGTTTTTGAAGGCCAGCATGGTTTCTTTTGAATTCGTGTTGAGTTAGTGTGAAAAGTGCAGTATATGTTCATTTTGTGCTTTTCTCGCTCAAATAGCGTTATTTTGACCTGAAAATGACGGAATATGAGTATGTTAGATTCATTTGTATTTATTTGTCAAACTGTCATAGAATGACATTTCCACTTTAGAAACATCAATTCTTGCATGTTTTTGAAGGCCAGCATGGTTTCTTTTGAATTCGTGTTGAGTTAGTGTGAAAAGTGCAGTATATGTTCATTTTGTGCTTTTCTCGCTCAAATAGCGTTATTTTGACCTGAAAATGACGGAATATGAGTATTTTAGATTCATTTGTATTCATTTGTCAAACTGTCAGAGAATGACATTTCCACTTTAGAAACATCAATTCTTGCATGTTTTTGAAGGACAGCATGGTTTCTTTTGAATTCGTGTTGAGTTAGTGTGAAAAGTGCAGTATATGTTCATTTTGTGCTTTTCTCGCTCAAATAGCGTTATTTTGACCTGAAAATGACGGAATATGAGTATTTTAGATTCATTTGTATTTATTTGTCAAACTGTCATAGAATGACATTTCCACTTTAGAAACATCAATTCTTGCATGTTTTTGAAGGACAGCATGGTTTCTTTTGAATTCGTGTTGAGTTAGTGTGAAAAGTGCAGTATATGTTCATTTTGTGCTTTTCTCGCTCAAATAGCGTTATTTTGACCTGAAAATGACGGAATATGAGTATGTTAGATTCATTTGTATTTATTTGTCAAACTGTCATAGAATGACATTTCCACTTTAGAAACATCAGTTCTTGCATGTTTTTGAAGGCCAGCATGGTTTCTTTTGAATTCGTGTTGAGTTAGTGTGAAAAGTGCAGTATATGTTCATTTTGTGCTTTTCTCGCTCAAATAGCGTTATTTTGACCTGAAAATGACGGAATATGAGTATGTTAGATTCATTTGTATTTATTTGTCAAACTGTCATAGAATGACATTTCCACTTTAGAAACATCAATTCTTGCATGTTTTTGAAGGCCAGCATGGTTTCTTTTGAATTCGTGTTGAGTTAGTGTGAAAAGTGCAGTATATGTTCATTTTTTGCTTTTCTCGCTCAAATAGCGTTATTTTGACCTGAAAATGACGGAATATGAGTATTTTAGATTCATTTGTATTCATTTGTCAAACTGTCAGAGAATGACATTTCCACTTTAGAAACATCAATTCTTGCATGTTTTTGAAGGCCAGCATGGTTTCTTTTGAATTCGTGTTGAGTTAGTGTGAAAAGTGCAGTATATGTTCATTTTGTGCTTTTCTCGCTCAAATAGCGTTATTTTGACCTGAAAATGACGGAATATGAGTATTTTAGATTCATTTGTATTTATTTGTCAAACTGTCATAGAATGACATTTCCACTTTAGAAACATCAATTCTTGCATGTTTTTGAAGGCCAGCATGGTTTCTTTTGAATTCCTGTTGAGTTAGTGTGAAAAGTGCAGTATATGTTCATTTTGTGCTTTTCTCGCTCAAATAGCGTTATTCTGACTTGAAAATGACGGAATATGAGTATTTTAGATTCATGTGTTTTTATGTATCAAACTGTGTGAGAATGACAATTCCACTGTAGAAACATCAAGTCTTGCATGTTTTTGAAGGACAGCATGGTTTATTTTGAATTCCTGTTGAGTTAGTGTGAAAAGTTTAACAAAACAGCACATTTTGTGCTTTTCTCGCTCAAATAGCGTTATTCTGACTTGAAAATGACGGAATATGAGTATTTTAGATTCATTTGTATTTATTTGTCAAACTGTCAGAGAATGACATTTCCACTTTAGAAACATCAATTCTTGCATGTTTTTGAAGGACAGCATGGTTTCTTTTGAATTCGTGTTGAGTTAGTGTGAAAAGTGCAGTATATGTTCATTTTGTGCTTTTCTCGCTCAAATAGCGTTATTTTGACCTGAAAATGACGGAATATGAGTATTTTAGATTCATTTGTATTTATTTGTCAAACTGTCATAGAATGACATTTCCACTTTAGAAACATCAATTCTTGCATGTTTTTGAAGGCCAGCATGGTTTCTTTTGAATTCGTGTTGAGTTAGTGTGAAAAGTGCAGTATATGTTCATTTTGTGCTTTTCTCGCTCAAATAGCGTTATCTTGACCTGAAAATGACGGAATATGAGTATTTTAGATTCATTTGTATTTATTTGTCAAACTGTCATAGAATGACATTTCCACTTTAGAAACATCAATTCTTGCATGTTTTTGAAGGCCAGCATGGTTTCTTTTGAATTCCTGTTGAGTTAGTGTGAAAAGTGCAGTATATGTTCATTTTGTGCTTTTCTCGCTCAAATAGCGTTATTCTGACTTGAAAATGACGGAATATGAGTATTTTAGATTCATTTGTATTTATTTGTCAAACTGTCAGAGAATGACATTTCCACTTTAGAAACATCAATTCTTGCATGTTTTTGAAGGACAGCATGGTTTCTTTTGAATTCGTGTTGAGTTAGTGTGAAAAGTGCAGTATATGTTCATTTTGTGCTTTTCTCGCTCAAATAGCGTTATTCTGACTTGAAAATGACGGAATATGAGTATTTTAGATTCATGTGTTTTTATGTATCAAACTGTGTGAGAATGACAATTCCACTGTAGAAACATCAAGTCTTGCATGTTTTTGAAGGACAGCATGGTTTATTTTGAATTCCTGTTGAGTTAGTGTGAAAAGTTTAACAAAACAGCACATTTTGTGCTTTTCTCGCTCAAATAGCGTTATTCTGACTTGAAAATGACGGAATATGAGTATTTTAGATTCATTTGTATTTATTTGTCAAACTGTCAGAGAATGACATTTCCACTTTAGAAACATCAATTCTTGCATGTTTTTGAAGGACAGCATGGTTTCTTTTGAATTCGTGTTGAGTTAGTGTGAAAAGTGCAGTATATGTTCATTTTGTGCTTTTCTCGCTCAAATAGCGTTATTTTGACCTGAAAATGACGGAATATGAGTATTTTAGATTCATTTGTATTTATTTGTCAAACTGTCATAGAATGACATTTCCACTTTAGAAACATCAATTCTTGCATGTTTTTGAAGGCCAGCATGGTTTCTTTTGAATTCCTGTTGAGTTAGTGTGAAAAGTGCAGTATATGTTCATTTTGTGCTTTTCTCGCTCAAATAGCGTTATTCTGACTTGAAAATGACGGAATATGAGTATTTTAGATTCATTTGTATTTATTTGTCAAACTGTCAGAGAATGACATTTCCACTTTAGAAACATCAATTCTTGCATGTTTTTGAAGGACAGCATGGTTTCTTTTGAATTCGTGTTGAGTTAGTGTGAAAAGTGCAGTATATGTTCATTTTGTGCTTTTCTCGCTCAAATAGCGTTATTCTGACTTGAAAATGACGGAATATGAGTATTTTAGATTCATGTGTTTTTATGTATCAAACTGTGTGAGAATGACAATTCCACTGTAGAAACATCAAGTCTTGCATGTTTTTGAAGGACAGCATGGTTTATTTTGAATTCCTGTTGAGTTAGTGTGAAAAGTTTAACAAAACAGCACATTTTGTGCTTTTCTCGCTCAAATAGCGTTATTCTGACTTGAAAATGACGGAATATGAGTATTTTAGATTCATTTGTATTTATTTGTCAAACTGTCAGAGAATGACATTTCCACTTTAGAAACATCAACTCTTGCATGTTTTTGAAGGACAGCATGGTTTCTTTTGAATTCGTGTTGAGTTAGTGTGAAAAGTGCAGTATATGTTCATTTTGTGCTTTTCTCGCTCAAATAGCGTTATTTTGACCTGAAAATGACGGAATATGAGTATTTTAGATTCATTTGTATTTATTTGTCAAACTGTCATAGAATGACATTTCCACTTTAGAAACATCAATTCTTGCATGTTTTTGAAGGCCAGCATGGTTTCTTTTGAATTCGTGTTGAGTTAGTGTGAAAAGTGCAGTATATGTTCATTTTGTGCTTTTCTCGCTCAAATAGCGTTATCTTGACCTGAAAATGACGGAATATGAGTATTTTAGATTCATTTGTATTTATTTGTCAAACTGTCATAGAATGACATTTCCACTTTAGAAACATCAATTCTTGCATGTTTTTGAAGGCCAGCATGGTTTCTTTTGAATTCCTGTTGAGTTAGTGTGAAAAGTGCAGTATATGTTCATTTTGTGCTTTTCTCGCTCAAATAGCGTTATTCTGACTTGAAAATGACGGAATATGAGTATTTTAGATTCATTTGTATTTATTTGTCAAACTGTCAGAGAATGACATTTCCACTTTAGAAACATCAATTCTTGCATGTTTTTGAAGGACAGCATGGTTTCTTTTGAATTCGTGTTGAGTTAGTGTGAAAAGTGCAGTATATGTTCATTTTGTGCTTTTCTCGCTCAAATAGCGTTATTCTGACTTGAAAATGACGGAATATGAGTATTTTAGATTCATGTGTTTTTATGTATCAAACTGTGTGAGAATGACAATTCCACTGTAGAAACATCAAGTCTTGCATGTTTTTGAAGGACAGCATGGTTTATTTTGAATTCCTGTTGAGTTAGTGTGAAAAGTGCAGTATATGTTCATTTTGTGCTTTTCTCGCTCAAATAGCGTTATTTTGAGCGGAAAATGACAGTATGTGCTTATTTCAGATTCATGTGTTTTTATGTATCAAACTGTGTGAGAATGACAATTCCACTTTAGAAACATCAATTCTTGCATGTTTTTGAAGGCCAGCATGGTTTCTTTTGAATTCGTGTTGAGTTAGTGTGAAAAGTGCAGTATATGTTCATTTTGTGCTTTTCTCGCTCAAATAGCGTTATTTTGACCTGAAAATGACGGAATATGAGTATTTTAGATTCATTTGTATTTATTTGTCAAACTGTCATAGAATGACATTTCCACTTTAGAAACATCAATTCTTGCATGTTTTTGAAGGCCAGCATGGTTTCCTTTGAATTCGTGTTGAGTTAGTGTGAAAAGTGCAGTATATGTTCATTTTGTGCTTTTCTCGCTCAAATAGCGTTATTTTGACCTGAAAATGACGGAATATGAGTATTTTAGATTCATTTGTATTTATTTGTCAAACTGTCATAGAATGACATTTCCACTTTAGAAACATCAATTCTTGCATGTTTTTGAAGGCCAGCATGGTTTCTTTTGAATTCGTGTTGAGTTAGTGTGAAAAGTGCAGTATATGTTCATTTTGTGCTTTTCTCGCTCAAATAGCGTTATTTTGACCTGAAAATGACGGAATATGAGTATTTTAGATTCATTTGTATTCATTTGTCAAACTGTCAGAGAATGACATTTCCACTTTAGAAACATCAATTCTTGCATGTTTTGGAAGGACAGCATGGTTTCTTTTGAATTCGTGTTGAGTTAGTGTGAAAAGTGCAGTATATGTTCATTTTGTGCTTTTCTCGCTCAAATAGCGTTATTTTGACCTGAAAATGACGGAATATGAGTATTTTAGATTCATTTGTATTTATTTGTCAAACTGTCATAGAATGACATTTCCACTTTAGAAACATCAATTCTTGCATGTTTTTGAAGGCCAGCATGGTTTCTTTTGAATTCCTGTTGAGTTAGTGTGAAAAGTGCAGTATATGTTCATTTTGTGCTTTTCTCGCTCAAATAGCGTTATTCTGACTTGAAAATGACGGAATATGAGTATTTTAGATTCATTTGTATTTATTTGTCAAACTGTCAGAGAATGACATTTCCACTTTAGAAACATCAATTCTTGCATGTTTTTGAAGGACAGCATGGTTTCTTTTGAATTCGTGTTGAGTTAGTGTGAAAAGTGCAGTATATGTTCATTTTGTGCTTTTCTCGCTCAAATAGCGTTATTCTGACTTGAAAATGACGGAATATGAGTATTTTAGATTCATGTGTTTTTATGTATCAAACTGTGTGAGAATGACAATTCCACTGTAGAAACATCAAGTCTTGCATGTTTTTGAAGGACAGCATGGTTTATTTTGAATTCCTGTTGAGTTAGTGTGAAAAGTGCAGTATATGTTCATTTTGTGCTTTTCTCGCTCAAATAGCGTTATTTTGAGCGGAAAATGACAGTATGTGCTTATTTCAGATTCATGTGTTTTTATGTATCAAACTGTGTGAGAATGACAATTCCACTTTAGAAACATCAATTCTTGCATGTTTTTGAAGGCCAGCATGGTTTCTTTTGAATTCGTGTTGAGTTAGTGTGAAAAGTGCAGTATATGTTCATTTTGTGCTTTTCTCGCTCAAATAGCGTTATTTTGACCTGAAAATGACGGAATATGAGTATTTTAGATTCATTTGTATTTATTTGTCAAACTGTCATAGAATGACATTTCCACTTTAGAAACATCAATTCTTGCATGTTTTTGAAGGCCAGCATGGTTTCCTTTGAATTCGTGTTGAGTTAGTGTGAAAAGTGCAGTATATGTTCATTTTGTGCTTTTCTCGCTCAAATAGCGTTATTTTGACCTGAAAATGACGGAATATGAGTATTTTAGATTCATTTGTATTTATTTGTCAAACTGTCATAGAATGACATTTCCACTTTAGAAACATCAATTCTTGCATGTTTTTGAAGGCCAGCATGGTTTCTTTTGAATTCGTGTTGAGTTAGTGTGAAAAGTGCAGTATATGTTCATTTTGTGCTTTTCTCGCTCAAATAGCGTTATTTTGACCTGAAAATGACGGAATATGAGTATTTTAGATTCATTTGTATTCATTTGTCAAACTGTCAGAGAATGACATTTCCACTTTAGAAACATCAATTCTTGCATGTTTTGGAAGGACAGCATGGTTTCTTTTGAATTCGTGTTGAGTTAGTGTGAAAAGTGCAGTATATGTTCATTTTGTGCTTTTCTCGCTCAAATAGCGTTATTTTGACCTGAAAATGACGGAATATGAGTATTTTAGATTCATTTGTATTTATTTGTCAAACTGTCATAGAATGACATTTCCACTTTAGAAACATCAATTCTTGCATGTTTTTGAAGGACAGCATGGTTTCTTTTGAATTCGTGTTGAGTTAGTGTGAAAAGTGCAGTATATGTTCATTTTGTGCTTTTCTCGCTCAAATAGCGTTATTTTGACCTGAAAATGACGGAATATGAGTATGTTAGATTCATTTGTATTTATTTGTCAAACTGTCATAGAATGACATTTCCACTTTAGAAACATCAGTTCTTGCATGTTTTTGAAGGCCAGCATGGTTTCTTTTGAATTCGTGTTGAGTTAGTGTGAAAAGTGCAGTATATGTTCATTTTGTGCTTTTCTCGCTCAAATAGCGTTATTTTGAGCGGAGAATGACAGTATGTGCTTATTTCAGATTCATGTGTTTTTATGTATCAAACTGTGTGAGAATGACAATTCCACTTTAGAAACATCAATTCTTGCATGTTTTTGAAGGCCAGCATGGTTTCTTTTGAATTCGTGTTGAGTTAGTGTGAAAAGTGCAGTATATGTTCATTTTGTGCTTTTCTCGCTCAAATAGCGTTATTTTGACCTGAAAATGACGGAATATGAGTATTTTAGATTCATTTGTATTTATTTGTCAAACTGTCATAGAATGACATTTCCACTTTAGAAACATCAATTCTTGCATGTTTTTGAAGGCCAGCATGGTTTCTTTTGAATTCGTGTTGAGTTAGTGTGAAAAGTGCAGTATATGTTCATTTTGTGCTTTTCTCGCTCAAATAGCGTTATTTTGACCTGAAAATGACGGAATATGAGTATTTTAGTTTCATTTGTATTTATTTGTCAAACTGTCATAGAATGACATTTCCACTTTAGAAACATCAATTCTTGCATGTTTTTGAAGGCCAGCATGGTTTCCTTTGAATTCGTGTTGAGTTAGTGTGAAAAGTCTTTGTGTGTTAAAGACTTATCCTTTAACACACAAATCACACAACATCATGTCAGTGGTGGTAAAACTTAAAGTACAGACACTGTCCCGTGTGGTCAGATCCACTTCCCTCCGTCCCTCATAGATACACGTCCATGGTGTTGAGGATCATGTGCCGACAGAGCGGGCAGTTCTGTTGGTAGCAGGAATATGTTCATTTTGTGCTTTTCTCGCTCAAATAGCGTTATTTTGACCTGAAAATGACGGAATATGAGTATTTTAGATTCATTTGTATTTATTTGTCAAACTGTCATAGAATGACATTTCCACTTTAGAAACATCAATTCTTGCATGTTTTTGAAGGACAGCATGGTTTCTTTTGAATTCGTGTTGAGTTAGTGTGAAAAGTGCAGTATATGTTCATTTTGTGCTTTTCTCGCTCAAATAGCGTTATTTTGACCTGAAAATGACGGAATATGAGTATTTTAGATTCATTTGTATTTATTTGTCAAACTGTCATAGAATGACATTTCCACTTTAGAAACATCAGTTCTTGCATGTTTTTGAAGGCCAGCATGGTTTCTTTTGAATTCGTGTTGAGTTAGTGTGAAAAGTGCAGTATATGTTCATTTTGTGCTTTTCTCGCTCAAATAGCGTTATTTTGACCTGAAAATGACGGAATATGAGTATGTTAGATTCATTTGTATTTATTTGTCAAACTGTCATAGAATGACATTTCCACTTTAGAAACATCAATTCTTGCATGTTTTTGAAGGCCAGCATGGTTTCTTTTGAATTCGTGTTGAGTTAGTGTGAAAAGTGCAGTATATGTTCATTTTTTGCTTTTCTCGCTCAAATAGCGTTATTTTGACCTGAAAATGACGGAATATGAGTATTTTAGATTCATTTGTATTCATTTGTCAAACTGTCAGAGTATGACATTTCCACTTTAGAAACATCAATTCTTGCATGTTTTTGAAGGACAGCATGGTTTCTTTTGAATTCGTGTTGAGTTAGTGTGAAAAGTGCAGTATATGTTCATTTTGTGCTTTTCTCGCTCAAATAGCGTTATTTTGACCTGAAAATGACGGAATATGAGTATTTTAGATTCATTTGTATTTATTTGTCAAACTGTCATAGAATGACATTTCCACTTTAGAAACATCAATTCTTGCATGTTTTTGAAGGACAGCATGGTTTCTTTTGAATTCGTGTTGAGTTAGTGTGAAAAGTGCAGTATATGTTCATTTTGTGCTTTTCTCGCTCAAATAGCGTTATTTTGACCTGAAAATGACGGAATATGAGTATGTTAGATTCATTTGTATTTATTTGTCAAACTGTCATAGAATGACATTTCCACTTTAGAAACATCAGTTCTTGCATGTTTTTGAAGGCCAGCATGGTTTCTTTTGAATTCGTGTTGAGTTAGTGTGAAAAGTGCAGTATATGTTCATTTTGTGCTTTTCTCGCTCAAATAGCGTTATTTTGACCTGAAAATGACGGAATATGAGTATGTTAGATTCATTTGTATTTATTTGTCAAACTGTCATAGAATGACATTTCCACTTTAGAAACATCAATTCTTGCATGTTTTTGAAGGCCAGCATGGTTTCTTTTGAATTCGTGTTGAGTTAGTGTGAAAAGTGCAGTATATGTTCATTTTGTGCTTTTCTCGCTCAAATAGCGTTATTTTGACCTGAAAATGACGGAATATGAGTATTTTAGATTCATTTGTATTTATTTGTCAAACTGTCATAGAATGACATTTCCACTTTAGAAACATCAATTCTTGCATGTTTTTGAAGGCCAGCATGGTTTCTTTTGAATTCCTGTTGAGTTAGTGTGAAAAGTGCAGTATATGTTCATTTTGTGCTTTTCTCGCTCAAATAGCGTTATTCTGACTTGAAAATGACGGAATATGAGTATTTTAGATTCATGTGTTTTTATGTATCAAACTGTGTGAGAATGACAATTCCACTGTAGAAACATCAAGTCTTGCATGTTTTTGAAGGACAGCATGGTTTATTTTGAATTCCTGTTGAGTTAGTGTGAAAAGTGCAGTATATGTTCATTTTGTGCTTTTCTCGCTCAAATAGCGTTATTTTGAGCGGAAAATGACAGTATGTGCTTATTTCAGATTCATGTGTTTTTATGTATCAAACTGTGTGAGAATGACAATTCCACCTTAGAAACATCAATTCTTGCATGTTTTTGAAGGCCAGCATGGTTTCTTTTGAATTCGTGTTGAGTTAGTGTGAAAAGTGCAGTATATGTTCATTTTGTGCTTTTCTCGCTCAAATAGCGTTATTTTGACCTGAAAATGACGGAATATGAGTATTTTAGATTCATTTGTATTTATTTGTCAAACTGTCATAGAATGACATTTCCACTTTAGAAACATCAATTCTTGCATGTTTTTGAAGGACAGCATGGTTTCTTTTGAATTCGTGTTGAGTTAGTGTGAAAAGTGCAGTATATGTTCATTTTGTGCTTTTCTCGCTCAAATAGCGTTATTTTGACCTGAAAATGACGGAATATGAGTATGTTAGATTCATTTGTATTTATTTGTCAAACTGTCATAGAATGACATTTCCACTTTAGAAACATCAGTTCTTGCATGTTTTTGAAGGCCAGCATGGTTTCTTTTGAATTCGTGTTGAGTTAGTGTGAAAAGTGCAGTATATGTTCATTTTGTGCTTTTCTCGCTCAAATAGCGTTATTTTGACCTGAAAATGACGGAATATGAGTATGTTAGATTCATTTGTATTTATTTGTCAAACTGTCATAGAATGACATTTCCACTTTAGAAACATCAATTCTTGCATGTTTTTGAAGGCCAGCATGGTTTCTTTTGAATTCGTGTTGAGTTAGTGTGAAAAGTGCAGTATATGTTCATTTTGTGCTTTTCTCGCTCAAATAGCGTTATTTTGACCTGAAAATGACGGAATATGAGTATGTTAGATTCATTTGTATTTATTTGTCAAACTGTCATAGAATGACATTTCCACTTTAGAAACATCAATTCTTGCATGTTTTTGAAGGCCAGCATGGTTTCTTTTGAATTCCTGTTGAGTTAGTGTGAAAAGTGCAGTATATGTTCATTTTGTGCTTTTCTCGCTCAAATAGCGTTATTCTGACTTGAAAATGACGGAATATGAGTATTTTAGATTCATGTGTTTTTATGTATCAAACTGTGTGAGAATGACAATTCCACTTTAGAAACATCAATTCTTGCATGTTTTTGAAGGCCAGCATGGTTTCTTTTGAATTCGTGTTGAGTTAGTGTGAAAAGTGCAGTATATGTTCATTTTGTGCTTTTCTCGCTCAAATAGCGTTATTTTGACCTGAAAATGACGGAATATGAGTATTTTAGATTCATTTGTATTTATTTGTCAAACTGTCATAGAATGACATTTCCACTTTAGAAACATCAATTCTTGCATGTTTTTGAAGGACAGCATGGTTTATTTTGAATTCGTGTTGAGTTAGTGTGAAAAGTGCAGTATATGTTCATTTTGTGCTTTTCTCGCTCAAATAGCGTTATTTTGACCTGAAAATGACGGAATATGAGTATTTTAGATTCATTTGTATTTATTTGTCAAACTGTCATAGAATGACATTTCCACTTTAGAAACATCAATTCTTGCATGTTTTTGAAGGACAGCATGGTTTATTTTGAATTCGTGTTGAGTTAGTGTGAAAAGTGCAGTATATGTTCATTTTGTGCTTTTCTCGCTCAAATAGCGTTATTTTGAGCGGAAAATGACAGTATGTGCTTATTTCAGATTCATGTGTTTTTATGTATCAAACTGTGTGAGAATGACAATTCCACTTTAGAAACATCAATTCTTGCATGTTTTTGAAGGCCAGCATGGTTTCTTTTGAATTCGTGTTGAGTTAGTGTGAAAAGTGCAGTATATGTTCATTTTGTGCTTTTCTCGCTCAAATAGCGTTATTTTGAGCGGAAAATGACAGTATGTGCTTATTTCAGATTCATATGTTTTTATGTATCAAACTGTCATAGAATGACATTTCCACTTTAGAAACATCAATTCTTGCATGTTTTTGAAGGACAGCATGGTTTCTTTTGAATTCCTGTTGAGTTAGTGTGAAAAGTGCAACATATGTTCATTTTGTGCTTTTCTCGCTCAAATAGCGTTTTCTGTGCTTCTCTCGCTGAAATAGCATCTTCTGTGCTTCTCTCGATGAAATAGCGTCTTCTGTGTTTTTCTCGCTCGAATCGCGTCTTTTCAGGCTTTTCTCGCTCAAATAGCGTCTTTTTGTGCTTTTCTCGCTCAAGCAGCGTTATTCTGACAGGAAAATGAGAGAATGTGATTATTTTAGATTTATGTGTTTTTATGTATCAAAATGACAATTCCACTGTAGAAACATCAAGTCTTGCATGTTTTTGAAGGACAGCATGGTTTATTTTGAATTCCTGTTGAGTTAGTGTGAAAAGTGCAACATATGTTCATTTTGTGCTTTTCTCGCTCAAATAGCGTTTTCTGTGCTTCTCTCGCTGAAATAGCATCTTCTGTGCTTCTCTCGATGAAATAGCGTCTTCTGTGTTTTTCTCGCTCGAATCGCGTCTTTTCAGGCTTTTCTCGCTCAAATAGCGTCTTTTTGTGCTTTTCTCGCTCAAACAGCGTTATTCTGACAGGAAAATGACAGAATGTGATTATTTTAGATTTATGTGTTTTTATGTGTCAAACTGTCTTAGAATGACAATTCCACTTTAGAAACATCAAGTCTTGCATGTTTTTGAAGGACAGCATGGTTTCTTTTGAATTCGTGTTGAGTTAGTGTGAAAAGTGCAGTATATGTTCATTTTGTGCTTTTCTCGCTCAAATAGCGTTATTTTGACCTGAAAATGACGGAATATGAGTATTTTAGATTCATTTGTATTTATTTGTCAAACTGTCATAGAATGACATTTCCACTTTAGAAACATCAATTCTTGCATGTTTTTGAAGGCCAGCATGGTTTCTTTTGAATTCGTGTTGAGTTAGTGTGAAAAGTGCAGTATATGTTCATTTTGTGCTTTTCTCGCTCAAATAGCGTTATTTTGACCTGAAAATGACGGAATATGAGTATTTTAGATTCATTTGTATTTATTTGTCAAACTGTCATAGAATGACATTTCCACTTTAGAAACATCAATTCTTGCATGTTTTTGAAGGACAGCATGGTTTATTTTGAATTCGTGTTGAGTTAGTGTGAAAAGTGCAGTATATGTTCATTTTGTGCTTTTCTCGCTCAAATAGCGTTATTCTGACTTGAAAATGACGGAATATGAGTATTTTAGATTCATTTGTATTTATTTGTCAAACTGTCAGAGAATGACATTTCCACTTTAGAAACATCAATTCTTGCATGTTTTTGAAGGACAGCATGGTTTCTTTTGAATTCGTGTTGAGTTAGTGTGAAAAGTGCAGTATATGTTCATTTTGTGCTTTTCTCGCTCAAATAGCGTTATTTTGACCTGAAAATGACGGAATATGAGTATTTTAGATTCATTTGTATTTATTTGTCAAACTGTCATAGAATGACATTTCCACTTTAGAAACATCAATTCTTGCATGTTTTTGAAGGCCAGCATGGTTTCTTTTGAATTCGTGTTGAGTTAGTGTGAAAAGTGCAGTATATGTTCATTTTGTGCTTTTCTCGCTCAAATAACGTTATCTTGACCTGAAAATGACGGAATATGAGTATTTTAGATTCATTTGTATTTATTTGTCAAACTGTCATAGAATGACATTTCCACTTTAGAAACATCAATTCTTGCATGTTTTTGAAGGCCAGCATGGTTTCTTTTGAATTCCTGTTGAGTTAGTGTGAAAAGTGCAGTATATGTTCATTTTGTGCTTTTCTCGCTCAAATAGCGTTATTCTGACTTGAAAATGACGGAATATGAGTATTTTAGATTCATTTGTATTTATTTGTCAAACTGTCAGAGAATGACATTTCCACTTTAGAAACATCAATTCTTGCATGTTTTTGAAGGCCAGCATGGTTTCTTTTGAATTCGTGTTGAGTTAGTGTGAAAAGTGCAGTATATGTTCATTTTGTGCTTTTCTCGCTCAAATAGCGTTATTTTGACCTGAAAATGACGGAATATGAGTATTTTAGATTCATTTGTATTTATTTGTCAAACTGTCATAGAATGACATTTCCACTTTAGAAACATCAATTCTTGCATGTTTTTGAAGGCCAGCATGGTTTCTTTTGAATTCCTGTTGAGTTAGTGTGAAAAGTGCAGTATATGTTCATTTTGTGCTTTTCTCGCTCAAATAGCGTTATTCTGACTTGAAAATGACGGAATATGAGTATTTTAGATTCATGTGTTTTTATGTATCAAACTGTGTGAGAATGACAATTCCAC
Organism: Chaetodon auriga; assembly: GCF_051107435.1. Lineage (NCBI taxonomy): Eukaryota > Metazoa > Chordata > Actinopteri > Chaetodontiformes > Chaetodontidae > Chaetodon > Chaetodon auriga. The sequence goes on along the minus strand of NW_027481990.1, from coordinate 313,175 downwards.
TGTAGAAACATCAAGTCTTGCATGTTTTTGAAGGACAGCATGGTTTATTTTGAATTCCTGTTGAGTTAGTGTGAAAAGTGCAGTATATGTTCATTTTGTGCTTTTCTCGCTCAAATAGCGTTATTTTGAGCGGAAAATGACAGTATGTGCTTATTTCAGATTCATGTGTTTTTATGTATCAAACTGTGTGAGAATGACAATTCCACTTTAGAAACATCAATTCTTGCATGTTTTTGAAGGCCAGCATGGTTTCTTTTGAATTCGTGTTGAGTTAGTGTGAAAAGTGCAGTATATGTTCATTTTGTGCTTTTCTCGCTCAAATAGCGTTATTTTGACCTGAAAATGACGGAATATGAGTATTTTAGATTCATTTGTATTCATTTGTCAAACTGTCATAGAATGACATTTCCACTTTAGAAACATCAATTCTTGCATGTTTTTGAAGGACAGTATGGTTTATTTTGAATTCGTGTTGAGTTAGTGTGAAAAGTGCAGTATATGTTCATTTTGTGCTTTTCTCGCTCAAATAGCGTTATTCTGACTTGAAAATGACGGAATATGAGTATTTTAGATTCATTTGTATTTATTTGTCAAACTGTCAGAGAATGACATTTCCACTTTAGAAACATCAATTCTTGCATGTTTTTGAAGGACAGCATGGTTTCTTTTGAATTCGTGTTGAGTTAGTGTGAAAAGTGCAGTATATGTTCATTTTGTGCTTTTCTCGCTCAAATAGCGTTATCTTGACCTGAAAATGACGGAATATGAGTATTTTAGATTCATTTGTATTTATTTGTCAAACTGTCAGAGAATGACATTTCCACTTTAGAAACATCAATTCTTGCATGTTTTTGAAGGACAGCATGGTTTCTTTTGAATTCGTGTTGAGTTAGTGTGAAAAGTGCAGTATATGTTCATTTTGTGCTTTTCTCGCTCAAATAGCGTTATTCTGACTTGAAAATGACGGAATATGAGTATTTTAGATTCATGTGTTTTTATGTATCAAACTGTGTGAGAATGACAATTCCACTGTAGAAACATCAAGTCTTGCATGTTTTTGAAGGACAGCATGGTTTATTTTGAATTCCTGTTGAGTTAGTGTGAAAAGTGCAACATATGTTCATTTTGTGCTTTTCTCGCTCAAATAGCGTTTTCTGTGCTTCTCTCGCTGAAATAGCATCTTCTGTGCTTCTCTCGATGAAATAGCGTCTTCTGTGTTTTTCTCGCTCGAATCGCGTCTTTTCAGGCTTTTCTCGCTCAAATAGCGTCTTTTTGTGCTTTTCTCGCTCAAACAGCGTTATTCTGACAGGAAAATGACAGAATGTGATTATTTTAGATTTATGTGTTTTTATGTGTCAAACTGTCTTAGAATGACAATTCCACTTTAGAAACATCAAGTCTTGCATGTTTTTGAAGGACAGCATGGTTTATTTTGAATTCCTGTTGAGTTAGTGTGAAAAGTGCAACATATGTTCATTTTGTGCTTTTCTCGCTCAAATAGCGTTATTTTGAGCGGAAAATGACAGTATGTGCTTATTTCAGATTCATGTGTTTTTATGTATCAAACTGTGTGAGAATGACAATTCCACTGTAGAAACATCAAGTCTTGCATGTTTTTGAAGGACAGCATGGTTTATTTTGAATTCCTGTTGAATTAGTGTGAAAAGTGCAACATATGTTCATTTTGTGCTTTTCTCGCTCAAATAGCGTTATTTTGAGCGGAAAATGACAGTATGTGCTTATTTTAGATTCATGTGTTTTTATGTATCAAACTGTGTGAGAATGACAATTCCACTGTAGAAACATCAAGTCTTGCATGTTTTTGAAGGACAGCATGGTTTATTTTGAATTCCTGTTGAGTTAGTGTGAAAAGTGCAACATATGTTCATTTTGTGCTTTTCTCGCTCAAATAGCGTTATTTTGAGCGGAAAATGACAGTATGTGCTTATTTCAGATTCATGTGTTTTTATGTATCAAACTGTGTGAGAATGACAATTCCACTGTAGAAAAATCAAGTCTTGCATGTTTTTGAAGGACAGCGTGGTTTCTTTTGAATTCCTGTTGAGTTAGTGTGAAAAGTGCAACATATGTTCATTTTGTGCTTTTCTCGCTCAAATAGTGATATTTTGAGCGGAAAATGACAGTATGTGCTTATTTCAGATTCATGTGTTTTTATGTATCAAACTGTGTGAGAATGACAATTCCACTGTAGAAACATCAAGTCTTGCATGTTTTTGAAGGACAGCATGGTTTCTTTTGAATTCCTGTTGAGTTAGTGTGAAAAGTGCAACATATGTTCATTTTGTGCTTTTCTCGCTCAAATAGCGTTTTCTGTGCTTCTCTCGCTGAAATAGCATCTTCTGTGCTTCTCTCGATGAAATAGCGTCTTCTGTGTTTTTCTCGCTCGAATCGCGTCTTTTCAGGCTTTTCTCGCTCAAATAGCGTCTTTTTGTGCTTTTCTCGCTCAAGCAGCGTTATTCTGACAGGAAAATGAGAGAATGTGATTATTTTAGATTTATGTGTTTTTATGTATCAAAATGACAATTCCACTGTAGAAACATCAAGTCTTGCATGTTTTTGAAGGACAGCATGGTTTATTTTGAATTCCTGTTGAGTTAGTGTGAAAAGTGCAACATATGTTCATTTTGTGCTTTTCTCGCTCAAATAGCGTTATTATGAGCGGAACATGACAGTATGTGCTTATTTCAGATTCATGTATTTTTATGTATCAAACTGTGTGAGAATGACAATTCCACTGTAGAAACATCAAGTCTTGCATGTTTTTGAAGGACAGCGTGGTTTATTTTGAATTCCTGTTGAGTTAGTGTGAAAAGTGCAACATATGTTCATTTTGTGCTTTTCTCGCTCAAATAGCGTTATTTTGAGCGGAAAATGACAGTATGTGCTTATTTCAGATTCATGTGTTTTTATGCATCAAACTGTGTGAGAATGACAATTCCACTGTAGAAACATCAAGTCTTGCATGTTTTTGAAGGACAGCATGGTTTATTTTGAATTCCTGTTGAGTTAGTGTGAAAAGTGCAACATATGTTCATTTTGTGCTTTTCTCGCTCAAATAGCGTTTTCTGTGCTTCTCTCGCTGAAATAGCATCTTCTGTGCTTCTCTCGATGAAATAGCGTCTTCTGTGTTTTTCTCGCTCGAATCGCGTCTTTTCAGGCTTTTCTCGCTCAAATAGCGTCTTTTTGTGCTTTTCTCGCTCAAACAGCGTTATTCTGACAGGAAAATGACAGAATGTGATTATTTTAGATTTATGTGTTTTTATGTGTCAAACTGTCTTAGAATGACAATTCCACTTTAGAAACATCAAGTCTTGCATGTTTTTGAAGGACAGCATGGTTTATTTTGAATTCCTGTTGAGTTAGTGTGAAAAGTGCAACATATGTTCATTTTGTGCTTTTCTCGCTCAAATAGCGTTATTTTGAGCGGAAAATGACAGTATGTGCTTATTTCAGATTCATGTGTTTTTATGTATCAAACTGTGTGAGAATGACAATTCCACTGTAGAAACATCAAGTCTTGCATGTTTTTGAAGGACAGCATGGTTTATTTTGAATTCCTGTTGAATTAGTGTGAAAAGTGCAACATATGTTCATTTTGTGCTTTTCTCGCTCAAATAGCGTTATTTTGAGCGGAAAATGACAGTATGTGCTTATTTTAGATTCATGTGTTTTTATGTATCAAACTGTGTGAGAATGACAATTCCACTGTAGAAACATCAAGTCTTGCATGTTTTTGAAGGACAGCATGGTTTATTTTGAATTCCTGTTGAGTTAGTGTGAAAAGTGCAACATATGTTCATTTTGTGCTTTTCTCGCTCAAATAGCGTTATTTTGAGCGGAAAATGACAGTATGTGCTTATTTCAGATTCATGTGTTTTTATGTATCAAACTGTGTGAGAATGACAATTCCACTGTAGAAAAATCAAGTCTTGCATGTTTTTGAAGGACAGCGTGGTTTCTTTTGAATTCCTGTTGAGTTAGTGTGAAAAGTGCAACATATGTTCATTTTGTGCTTTTCTCGCTCAAATAGTGATATTTTGAGCGGAAAATGACAGTATGTGCTTATTTCAGATTCATGTGTTTTTATGTATCAAACTGTGTGAGAATGACAATTCCACTGTAGAAACATCAAGTCTTGCATGTTTTTGAAGGACAGCATGGTTTATTTTGAATTCCTGTTGAGTTAGTGTGAAAAGTGCAGTATATGTTCATTTTGTGCTTTTCTCGCTCAAATAGCGTTTTCTGTGCTTCTCTCGCTGAAATAGCATCTTCTGTGCTTCTCTCGATGAAATAGCGTCTTCTGTGTTTTTCTCGCTCGAATCGCGTCTTTTCAGGCTTTTCTCGCTCAAATAGCGTCTTTTTGTGCTTTTCTCGCTCAAACAGCGTTATTCTGACAGGAAAATGACAGAATGTGATTATTTTAGATTTATGTGTTTTTATGTGTCAAACTGTCTTAGAATGACAATTCCACTTTAGAAACATCAAGTCTTGCATGTTTTTGAAGGACAGCATGGTTTATTTTGAATTCCTGTTGAGTTAGTGTGAAAAGTGCAACATATGTTCATTTTGTGCTTTTCTCGCTCAAATAGCGTTATTTTGAGCGGAAAATGACAGATTGTGCTTATTTTAGATTCATGTGTTTTTATGAATCAAACTGTGTGAGAATGACAATTCCACTGTAGAAACATCAAGTCTTGCATGTTTTTGAAGGACAGCATGGTTTATTTTGAATTCCTGTTGAGTTAGTGTGAAAAGTGCAACATATGTTCATTTTGTGCTTTTCTCGCTCAAATAGCGTTATTTTGAGCGGAAAATGACAGTATGTGCTTATTTCAGATTCATGTGTTTTTATGTATCAAACTGTGTGAGAATGACAATTCCACTGTAGAAACATCAAGTCTTGCATGTTTTTGAAGGACAGCATGGTTTATTTTGAATTCCTGTTGAGTTAGTGTGAAAAGTGCAACATATGTTCATTTTGTGCTTTTCTCGCTCAAATAGCGTTATTTTGAGCGGAAAATGACAGTATGTGCTTATTTTAGATTCATGTGTTTTTATGTATCAAACTGTGTGAGAATGACAATTCCACTGTAGAAACATCAAGTCTTGCATGTTTTTGAAGGACAGCATGGTTTATTTTGAATTCCTGTTGAGTTAGTGTGAAAAGTGCAACATATGTTCATTTTGTGCTTTTCTCGCTCAAATAGCGTTATTTTGAGCGGAAAATGACAGTATGTGCTTATTTCAGATTCATGTGTTTTTATGTATCAAACTGTGTGAGAATGACAATTCCACTGTAGAAACATCAAGTCTTGCATGTTTTTGAAGGACAGCGTGGTTTATTTTGAATTCCTGTTGAGTTAGTGTGAAAAGTGCAACATATGTTCATTTTGTGCTTTTCTCGCTCAAATAGCGTTATTTTGAGCGGAAAATGACAGATTGTGCTTATTTTAGATCCATGTGTTTTTATGCATCAAAATGACAATTCCACTGTAGAAACATCAAGTCTTGCGTGTTTTTGAAGGACAGCATGGTTTATTTTGAATTCGTGTTGTTCGTGTGAAAAGTGCAACAAGTGTTCATTTTGTGCTTCTCTCGCTCAAATAGCGTCTTTTCATGCTTTTTTCGCTCACATAGCGTCTTTTTTTGCATTTCTCGCTCAAACAGCGTTATTCTGACAGGAAAGTGAGAGAATGTGATTATTTTAGATTTATGTGTTTTTATGTATCAAAATGACAATTCCACTGTAGAAACATCAAGTCTTGCATGTTTTTGAAGGACAGCATGGTTTATTTTGAATTCGTGTTGAGCCAGTGTGAAAAGTGCAAAAAGTGTTCATTTTGAGCTTATCTCGCTCAAATAGCGTCTTTTTGTGCTTTTCTCGCTCAAATAGCGTTATTCTGACAGGAAAATGACAGAATGTGATTATTTTAGATTCATGTGTTTTTATGTGTCAAACTGTCTTAGAATGACAATTCCACTGTAGAAACATCAAGTCTTGCATGTTTTTGAAGGACAGCATGGTTTATTTTGAATTCGTGTTGTTAGTGTGAAAAGTGCAACAAGTGTTCATTTCGTGCTTCTCTCGCTCAAATAGCGTCTTTTTTTTGCTTTTCTCGCTCAAACAGCGTTATTCTGACAGGAAAGTGAGAGAATGTGATTATTTTAGATGCATGTGTTTTTATGTATCAAAATGACAATTCCACTGTAGAAACATCAAGTCTTGCATGTTTTTGAAGGACAGCATGGTTTATTTTGAATTCGTGTTGAGCCAGTGTGAAAAGTGCAAAAAGTGTTCATTTTGAGCTTATCTCGCTCAAATAGCGTCTTTTTGTGCTTTTCTCGCTCAAATAGCGTTATTCTGACAGGAAAATGACAGAATGTGATTATTTTAGATTCATGTGTTTTTATGTGTCAAACTGTCTTAGAATGACAATTCCACTGTAGAAACATCAAGTCTTGCATGTTTTTGAAGGACAGCATGGTTTATTTTGAATTCGTGTTGAGTTAGTGTGAAAAGTGCAACAAGTGTTCATTTCGTGCTTCTCTCGCTCAAATAGCGTCTTTTTTTTGCTTTTCTCGCTCAAACAGCGTTATTCTGACAGGAAAGTGAGAGAATGTGATTATTTTAGATGCATGTGTTTTTATGTATCAAAATGACAATTCCACTGTAGAAACATCAAGTCTTGCATGTTTTTGAAGGACAGCATGGTTTATTTTGAATTCGTGTTGAGCCAGTGTGAAAAGTGCAAAAAGTGTTCATTTTGAGCTTATCTCGCTCAAATAGCGTCTTTTTGTGCTTTTCTCGCTCAAATAGCGTTATTCTGACAGGAAAATGACAGAATGTGATTATTTTAGATTCATGTGTTTTTATGTGTCAAACTGTCTTAGAATGACAATTCCACTGTAGAAACATTAAGTCTTGCATGTTTTTGAAGGACAGCATGGTTTATTTTGAATTCGTGTTGTTAGTGTGAAAAGTGCAACAAGTGTTCATTTTGTGCTTCTCTCGCTCAAATAGCGTCTTTTTTTGCTTTTCTCGCTCAAACAGCGTTATTCTGACAGGAAAATGACAGTATGTGCTTATTTCAGATTCATGTGTTTTTATGTATCAAACTGTGTGAGAATGACAATTCCACTTTAGAAACATCAATTCTTGCATGTTTTTGAAGGCCAGCATGGTTTCTTTTGAATTCGTGTTGAGTTAGTGTGAAAAGTGCAGTATATGTTCATTTTGTGCTTTTCTCGCTCAAATAGCGTTATTTTGACCTGAAAATGACGGAATATGAGTATTTTAGATTCATTTGTATTTATTTGTCAAACTGTCATAGAATGACATTTCCACTTTAGAAACATCAATTCTTGCATGTTTTTGAAGGACAGCATGGTTTATTTTGAATTCCTGTTGAGTTAGTGTGAAAAGTGCAACATATGTTCATTTTGGGGCGGCACGGTGGCGCAGCAGGTAGTGCGCGTGCCTCACAGCAAGAAGGTTGCAGGTTCGAACCCGGGGTCGGGCCGGGTCTTTCTGTGTAAAGTTTGCATGTTCTTCCCTTGCATGCGTGGGTTCTCTCCGGGCACTCTGGCTTCCTCCCACGGACCAAAAACATGCTCATTAGGTTAATTGGTTTCTAAATTGTCCGTAGGTGTGAGTGTGTGTCTGTGTGTCTGTGTATGTTGCCCTGCGATCGGCTCGCGACCGGTTCAGGGTGTACCCCGCCTCTCGCCCATTGCTAGCTGGGATAGGCTCCAGCCCCCCGCAACCCCGAAATGGGATGCGCGGGTAAAGAAGATGAATGAATGCTTTTCTCGCTCGAACAGCGTTATTCTGACAGGAAAATGAGAGAATGTGATTATTTTAGATTTATGTGTTTTCATGTGTCAAACTGTCTTACAATGACAATCCCACTTTAGAAACATCAATTGTGCATGTTTTTGAAGGACAACATGATTTATTTTTAGTTGGATGTGTCGTGTTGCAGTTACTGTGAAAAATGCAACACGTCAAGTAAGTAAGTAAGTAAGTAAATAAGAAAGTAAGAAACTAAGTAAGTTTTTAATTGCTTGGATGTCGTCTTGTGTATCAGTCTTAGTATAAAGGTTGTCCACATCAATTGTGAATGGAAAAGAGCGGACCTTGTGTGTGAAGTCCGGATCCTGGCATTGGACTCTGTTCTGAGCTGGTGTGTTTGGATTGTTGTTTGACTTACGGATGGGCTGCTGATACCGCCACGGTCGGTAGTTATTCCAGCCGTTATTGCGGTTGATGTACGGGCACTGGTTAGATGATGAGCCGGCGGTGACACGCGGGCGTCCTCCGTCATACCAGCCGGTGCGCATCTGGCCGCGCGGCGCTGCTACAAAAGTCTTCGGGGACTGTTGGATAACCACGGCGGGACTGCTGGTCAGCTCTGGTCAATTGTGAAGTGATTATGTCAAGACATCTTGTTGCTTTGACTGAGTTGAGTCAACCTATAGTGTCAAATTTATTACACTTCAAAACACGAGTTGATGCAACATACAGTCTGTTGACTCAACTTCCTGTATCAAGTAAGTTGAACTTAAAAATATTATTTGAGATCACTTCAAGAGATGTTGGTTGAATTTATTTTATCAAGTTCCTACAACTGTGAATCAAGTTGGCTCAACATGGAATACATAATAGATACAACTTGCGATTTGTTGACTCAACTTTTTGTATCAAGTAATGTGGACTGGAAAACATTACTTAAGAGAACTAAAAAAGATGTTGGTTGAAGTCATTTTATCAAGTTAGGGCAACATTATTATATTTTTCTCATGCTCTATTGCCCAGTTACTGGAGTTTACAGAAATTGCTAGATTTCAAAAATGTAAGCAAAATAATATCTACCACGAATCTACATGAGAATTAGCCAAACTAAATATTAACAAGAAAAAAATAGCTGCAAAGACAGTTCTATAAGGACCTTTATTTAAACCCCAACAAGTACAACTTCAACCAGCCTTGCTTCAAAATAAGTGTCAATGGATGTCGATGCATCAAAAAAGACCTTCCTTGGGACATGTTAAAAAAATAGCCTTTACACCCTCTAACACACTGTTGCTTGGGACTGCTCACAAACTGAAATTACACTGTCCAACACATAAATAATAAAAATAATATAATACATAAAAAGAAGAGCACCCTTCCTTTGGGGAAAAACAATAACTCTCCGAGTTCAACAGGGTCCATTCTGAGTGAATGTTCAGAGTTGCTGCAGTAAATTGCAGAGATTCATAAAAACAAACAAAAACATGTATCTGAGAAACTTGCTCAAATTGCTGAAAATGAAAACATTCAAACATTACTGAAATGTCCATTCTCTTGACAATTTATAATATTACATGGATCAGTGTTCCTCCAAACAGAGCAATAGAAATAAGTCAGAAAATGAAAACAAGGTGGAGTGACCAACAGAAGGGCAATACATTTCTTCTCCTCGTACTAAATACTGTAAAAAATGAGAATTCTTCCTCTGCAGACAAAAAAACCTTCCCTCTTAAACATCCATGCTCTTTCAACTCTTTCAGGGCTGGTCAAAAACCAAAATTATAGTGTCCCACTTGTAAGAAAAAAAAAAAAGATCATCCTTCCTTTGAGGGGAAAAAAACAACTCTTTAAGTGATGTGATCATACATATATATATATACACACACATATATATATACACACACACACACATACAAATGCAGAAACATCCTCCTGAGCCATCCCTCTAACTGAGCAGTTTATTCTTTAGAGAGTGGACCGTGGGACTGCATATCTCAGACCCGATTACCATGAACAGGCGTTGAATCACCTCAAAAGTATATTTCAGGTCTTTTGGATAGTCGAGGTTCAGCATGTACAGCAGGCCCATCAGGTTCACAAAAGCGTTGGCTACATCAACTAGATGACGCATGACAATCTTTTCCTTGATGTCAATGGCAACGTCGTTGTAGGAAACTGGAAGGGGCTCCTTCACATCTTCAACGATCAAAAGGATTCCAATCACCATTCCCTTGATGACGTCCTCCTCAGGATCTGTTGGCTTCATGCAAAAACAAACAAAAAACGAAAAGGTGCCTATGCTTTAGACATGTTTTGCTATATAATGTATCCACACAGAGTATACCTGTAATGATATGTGTAACCCTGCCCATTGTGAACTAGTTTTTGTATCACTGAACAACATTTTCATCAATGTAGAAGGATTTTCCTTCATGTACCTCGGCAGTCCCTGCAAAGCTGCTGCTCTCTTCCTTTGGTTTGATGCCTGCAAAAACACGATACGTGAATTCAGTTGATATCAGAACTCTGATTTTTGTCAACCCTCAAATGACGGAAACTGAGCTTTCAGTTTAAGAGAGGTAACCGCTTATTTCAGTGGGGAAGCGGCTCATAGTTACCGGGCTGACACGTTTTTCTTATTTAAACGGTGGTCGACCCGCTTTCAAACGGCATAGAGCTCCTTTCCCACTGGCCAAAAAACCCACACGCAGCTGGTGGGCTGCGTGGCCGTTCACCCCCACTGCTGCGCGTTGCCAGGGATACAGAGTGTAACGGCACACCTGAAAACAATCACCTATCTCTACGTGTTTATACAGCATCTAACTCTACATTAAAAAATATCCATACAGTACGGCGGTGGTCAGTGTTTTTCCACTCATCTTCCTCATGGACCATAAGTTGCTGTTATTTCGCTGTCTTATCAATGCTGTGCCAGGTTGTTTTGAGTGCGAGCAAAGCCTCTCGTACAAATCACAACGTCACGTATATTTGCGGGTTGATCCAGTTATAATATTCCCACTGTTCACACATTTTTCCGTAATAATAAGGACAGGTCTCGCACTGTTTCACTCCTATATGAGTATATTATCGGTGCCGGAAACTTGTTACAATCAAATATGAGGCTCAACCCTACATGAACTTGCTGTTTCACTCTGGCGGCGCTAGCCAACTAGCGCTACATGCTAACGTGTTTCCGAAAATGAACGATCATGAAATATTCATCACAGGTTTAATATCTTGACGGATCATTTGAGATGGAGAGACATTAGACGACCAATGCACATTACCAACAGATGAACTAACTAAGCTAAAATGATTAAAAATGTACTAACTTGGAGGGCTCGGCTCAGAGGAAAAAAGGCGGCGCTCGGCACGGATTTTCAGTTCAACACTGCGCGTGACGTCACATTGCGGGCGCATGCGTGTTGGTTGAAATGCACACGACGTATTTTCTGAAGTTAACTGAATGGATTATCATGGGTTTTTAATGAGTTTCCGCGCATTTTTCAAGTTGAAGTTGTTCTAACTCTTCTTACTTTGTTGTAGTCGGCAATGAATTCTCTCAGCTTGACAGGAATAGTCTTTCTGACTAAAAGCCCAAATCCCTTTTAACAGTGTGTTGAGTTACAGTGAAAAATGCAACACGTCTCATTTTGTGTTTGTCTCGCTGTACAGTTTGAGATTGACAGTGAAATCAGATGAATGTCACTATTTAAAACTCAGCTGTTGTTATGTGTCAAACTGTCTTCGAATGACAATTCCCCTCCCCACCCTCTGCTCTCCTCTCGACACTTTCATTAAGGCCGTGTGGATATGCTGTTCCTGATTAATTAACCCAATCTCTCTCAGCTCTTCTTCTCTGGACCATGGACCATTTTGGTTTACACTCCAGGGTCAGGGCATGTACTGGATCCCAGTCAGGGGAGACAAATGCTGGAAAACATGCCGGTCAGTATTCTTTTGTTCTACAATATTGTATTTATGACATGCAATCTGTACATGTATTGTCAGGCTTGTTTCTCCCACATATCTTTTGCCACATTATTTACAAATTACCATATACACACATTTTTGAAAGAAATATTCCCCTGTCTGGCGGTTTTAAACACCTCTTATTCGAGCAAATCTCCAAAAATGGCCCTGAGGTGCCCTCTGCTGGACAAGCCGAGCACGTTGGTGGCTTGTTGAAAATCCTCTGTCTGTGTGTACATTCTGTGGAACCGTGATAATTGTCATTTGAAATAAACTTTTGTGTCCAATTGGTTGTGTAGAGTGAATTTTGGGTCCTTTGAATGTGGCTGTGTCCAAGAAATTAACCGAATTGTGATGACTTATGGATTTACATTTTATAAAGGAATTATGCTTGTTAAGATGTACAAAAACATTACAAATTCCTCCTCCTCCTCAAAAATAAATAAGTACATAAATAAATAAATAAATAAATAATGTTTTTAATTGCTTGGATGTCGTCTTGTGTATCAATCTTAGTATAAAGGCTGTCCACATCAATCGTGAATAGAAAAGAGCGGACCTTGTGTGTAAAGTCCGGATCCTGGCATTGGACTCTGTTCTGAGCTGGTGTGTTTGGATTGTTGTTTGACTTACGGATGGGCTGCTGATACCGCCACGGTCGGTAGTTATTCCAGCCATTATTGCGGATGATGTACGGGCGCTGGTTAGATGATGAGCTGGCGGTCACACGCGGGCGTCCTCCGTCATACCAGCAGTGCGCATCTGGCCGCGCGGCGCTGCTACAAAAGTCTTCGGGGACTGTTGGATAACCACGGCGGGACTGCTGGTCAGCTCTGGTCAATTGTGAATGTTTGTGAAAGACAACATTGTTTATTTTGACCACCCTATGTAGTTACTGTGAAAAATGTAACAAGTGTTCATCTTGTCTCATTTTGTGCTTGTCTCGCTCACATAGCGTCATTTTGCCAGGAAAATCAAAGGAAAGTCAATATTTAAGATTCATTTGTTTTTCTGTGTCAAACTGTCTTAGAATGACAATCCCACTTTAGAAACATCAATTGTGCGTGTTTTTGAAGGACAACATGATTTATTTTGACTTGGTTACTGTGAAAATGCAACACGTCTCATCTTGTGCTTGTCTCGCTCGTACAGTTTGAGATTGACAGTGAAATCAGATGAATGTCACTATTTAAAACTCAGCTGTTGTTTTGTGTCAAACTGTCTTCGAATGACAATTCCTCTCCCCACCCTCTGCTCTCCTCCTCCACACTTTCATTAAGGCCGTGTGGATATGCTGTTCCTGATTTAATTAATCAGGAGCAGCATATCCACTGCACCCAATCTCTCTCAGCTCTTCTTCTCTGGGCCGTGGACCATTTTGGTTTACACT